>NW_020194051.1:0-197136 GCF_002847045.1 Aspergillus candidus | reverse complement strand
TAGTAGTAGTAGTAGTAGTAGTAGTAGTAGTAGTAGTAGTAGTAGTAGTAGTAGTAGTAGTAGTAGTAGTAGTAGTAGTAGTAGTAGTAGTAGTATGTAGTATGTATGCTACCATGTCGGCACGCAAGTAACAGCAGCAGCTATGAGAAGGGGGGGTTGTGTGCTCCGAATGTAGCTACGTAGTATTAGTATAGTGTGTATACTTAGGTAGAAAAAAAAGAATTGGAAGAGACATCTTGATGCATAACTAAATCCTCATCTATTGTAGGTATAGTATAGTACTGGCGGGACAGAGAGGAAAGGGCTCGTAGCCCTAGTTGCTCCGGTTTCGCCTGAACTAAATCCTTGAACAAACGATGATGAAAGGGTCAAGGCGTTTTATTTATTTATTTTTAATTTGATATCCTCTATTTTTTTCTAATATCTCAGTTTCCTCTACCTAGGTATCTACCAGTTACCCTTTACCCTAACCCCATTCCATCAATATTTTCTTTCCAACAAGCCACTGCACTCATTTCCCCTCCCCTCCACTTCCAAATCCCTGATACATCCTTGAACTCCTCCACTCACTCACATCAATGGATTTCGTTCCCTTTCCCCAACGCTACCAGAGATCGACATGTGACTGAATGATCATTCGCGAGTCTAGAGCAATAAGCCGGACCATCAACGGATAACAAACGGGACCGGAATATTAGGTTCTTAGGTTCTTATCCCAAACAATCAATTGACCCTGACTCGTAGCAGAATCATTTATGACGAAACTGGTTATAATAACAACAGTACCTGCCTAATATAATATACCTCGTCGCAACGCTAGTAAATGATTTGATCTTTTTACTTTCCCTCCCCCTCCCCTCACCCCCTTGGATTTTTTTTTTTTTTTTGTATTTCCCCTCATCTACCTGGCAAAATGGTTCTTTCTTGCCCCTCATTCGAGATGTCACAGCAATGTCTATCCTGTACAGCTGGAGACTTGGAACAATGGGTGGGATTTTAAAGAAACCAACAGGATAAGAAAGAACAGGAACTAAAGAATAGATGGAATAAATATCGCAAACCGATTCTAAGTATCCACTTTTTTTTAACTCCGTTTTAGTACCGTGCTGCATACAAACAAATCCCAAATACCAATCCAAGGTCCCGATCCCGTATATCATATCCTATCCTGTAGGAGAAAAATGTGGAGAGGCGAATAAAAAAAAAAAAAAGCATGGAGGGGGGAAAATGAAACAGAACAGCAAAATGGAAAGAAAGCCGCGAAGAGGGTAGTAGAAGATCCAAAAAAAAAACAAAACATAAAAAGAAGAAGACGGTCTACACATCTCCCCTCGACCACAACCATCTAACAAGATGGAATAAATTCTTCGAGAGATATGCGGGATCGTCACGGTCATGAGTCACGTAGTCGGGTCGAATCCATGGAACCAGCCCATCCAAGGCGCATTTAAGAAAGCACGAGTTGAAAGTTGAAAGAGCACAGCAGTTGCAGCGGTCCATGCCGCGCAGACGGAGGGAAGAAGGAGGGTTGAGGTGAAGGTGTCACACAATCAATCCATACATATGCATCCAAGACAGGCAGTAAATGTTCAACAGCATAGGCGACATTTCCCAATGACCACAATGAACCGATCGTGGGGACTATCTTTGCATCGGGTCTCTTTCTTGTCCGTGTCGTCCAGCGATGTCTCGATGAAATGCGCCGAGGGCTCGCGGCAGGTGCTGTAGATATGGTAGTTCTTGAAGTAATTGCACATCGCTGTCAAATCAAAGGCGGACAGCGCAAGGTTTCAAGGAGGGTGGAGAGAGGAAGAGGAAGGGGAGAATATAGAAATTATGTTGATTGACCAGGGATGAAGCGTTTGGCTGATGTATATTGTAAACCATGTGCTGATGATAGCGAACTGGAGGGCAATGGCGCCTAGGCCGTGGGGAGGGGAAAGCCAACTCTATAGTTAGTATAGAAGAAGTCGAACGGTCAATAGTCGACTGGAGCTCTGGACGGGGAGCCGGTAATATACAATTGCCAGGTGCAGACACATGCTGTCATGGCGGGCATTGACAGGCGAGGGTGTTTGCCATTTAGAAACATTGGGGGTGTTTAGGGCCCATCACAAGCCGGGTGCAAGAAAGTCCCAGCAGGGGGCGGAGATGGTGAGAGAGAGGAAAGAGAGTAATAAAAAAAAATTAAGTAAAATAAAATAAAGTCGAAATCAAAATAAAAAATGAAAAATAAAAAAAAAGGGAAAGGGAAAAAAGAGAAAAGAAAAAGAAGGAAAGAATTGAATTGTTCCAGTAATTCGAATTCAAGTCCAATCAAATAAATTGGTAAATTGATAAATTGATGCCGGTATGCGTCGCTTCTCAACTACCCCGAAGCAGAAACTGTCGGGCGTTTCGGTTGAACGCAAAAAAGAAAAAAAAAATAAATTGAAATGGTAAATAACGTTGATAATGACAAAGGGAAAATAAAACAAATAAAAGATTGAAGGAGAGTAATAGGGAAGAGAGACAAGAACGCAGGAAAAATAAAATAAAATAATAAAGAAAAGACTCAAAGTCAAAAAAACGTAAAATAAATCCTTGCCTAAGTGGAGGTCTAGCGTCATCGGACGTCACCCAAGATGCAACACTTTGAAGTGGAAAGATGCCGCGGCTAAGGATATTAAATCGCTAAACAGGTATGAAGGAGCATGTATCCTCGGGGGGGGGAAGAACTGGTCCACCAGACGGCCTGGTCTACCTGAAGGGTGAAACACCAGGACCCATCTCCGTTGGCCGGATCGGGTCAATGGGAGATCGACGCGGTCCCTCGCAGCCGTTGATGCTTCACCCGCACGTGGCGCTAGCCAGGATTATCATGCAGGCGCAATATGGAGGGTTACAAGATTGAAGAAAGGTGGAAGGGATGTCATGTTACTCTGTGGGTGGTCATCGTCATCGTTGTCTTCCCGAGAGCGAAGAGGAGGAGAAGATTTGTCCAGCAGAGGAAAGGAAGTGCCAACGATTGTTTCAAGAAGCAAACATTAGACAACAACGGCCCACTTGCAGCGACTTGGCCAAGTTAGAAACGGCTTTTCTGCCCCACGGAGTAAATTTCGGGATGAGATGATGGATATCAAATTATAGGAGTTGACAATATCTTGGGCAAATTGTCATCATTGGTTCGTTGGGACCATCCCATTCATGCCGGCTGACCTTGCCCGTCTCGACAGGGGCCAGATATCTCGTCAGATATTATACTAAGCCCCCGAAGTTGCCTATCCGTGGGCGCAAGAGTCGACCCATGACATCAGTAACGTCACGTTGAAAGGGGCTAGCTTCTGGTGGTGGACGTGTGCATATTAGGTTCAAATCATGCCGAGGCGTGTTTTTTGTCCCAGATGTATTGTATAGGATGATTTACACAGTCAAGGTAGCAATTTAGCTTTCATAGCGGTGACTCTTCAGTGCGCGAATTTTCTAGTCATGTGTGTCCTTCATGCAAGTTAGAGGAGTTGATGGAGTACCTAAGAATGAGTGACTAGGTAGAGATATAGGTTTGGCAGGTGGGTATAGTACCTACACTTCGACCTCTCGGTTTGAGTACGTTTCATTGGTTCCTACCCCTGGTTTTCTAGACCAGGAAATGAGAAGCGAACCAACCGCAGACTAAGGAAAAGCCGAATTCAACGCAATAGAAGAAATCGGCTGGAATGGGGGTCTGTCCGTACTCCGTATTCCGTACTCCGTAGTACTAGGCTGGCACTATGGGGCCGAATCGACGTACCGAGTAATTAGCGGAAGGGACTAGAAGGGAAATAGCGTCAAAGTTAAACCCCGGTCACTGGAGTAAGCACTTTTATTGTATTGTACACGCACAGGCCCAGAACCTAACGCCCTGGAGGAGGCAACCAAACGGTTTCGACGAAACCCGGCCAACGAACGAGGGTGCCACGCCCTGGAAAACGGTTCGGCAGGGGCTTTGTCTGCTACTGAAAAGACAGATGCCAAAAAGGAATAAATGAATTTCTAATTAAGAATCAATACTGTTCATTTATTTTACCTTTATCTTTATTATGTTTCGCTTCTTTCCGCTGGATAGTTTAGGCATTATAGACTGCGTTCCATACTTTCTCTGAACTTTCTTGAGTACTTTGAGGGCAGACAGCAACCATGGCATGATCTTGCGACGTGTCCACTTGAATAGGACCTTCCCCAGCGATTTCGATTTTTTCTCCCTTTCTGAAATTTAATCAATTATACTTTTGATTCATATACCCTTGCTTTCTTGTGTTTGTTCTCTTCTTCTGGTCTTCAAGTAGTGATTGAGGATGGAGAACGAAATGACACATATAGTCCAGTGATGAATTTACTCGTTTTGCTGGCAAGATCACGATCAACGATCCAGTATAGAAGTCGCTCTTAGATTAAAAACACCAACGTGAGCATACAGACTCACTAAAGGTCTCTCAGACGTTGAGTAAGGCGAGTGGAGAAGGAAAGGAACCCGATCCAAGTCGGGGGCGCGGCCGGAAACCCTTCCCGTTTTTGATGTGATCGACTTGTACTGAGCAGCATCGAAAGTGACAGACAGCCAACATTGGGGCCGCGGCAATTAACCATACCGACACTGGAAGCCACGACCCCTGGGCTGCGTTGATAATTTCACGGCTACTTCCCCTGACGTACCCACTACTTATAGTGGGGTTTGCTGGGATGGACTTGAAACCTTGTAAACAAAGCCTACTAGCTTTCACTTCAGCGAGGCCTTATCGGTGGTCTGACTCGATTCTTGCAGCCAGGAAAGTTCATTGAAGCCACGGAGCGGAACTGAACCCGCTTGCATTGTAAATTGCGTCTGTTGTCGTCGACCTAGCTTGGCTAGTTAATCGCGATCCGGGAGATTAAAGTAATCGTTGTTCAGAAGCCATTAAGAGCCACATTTCGCATCGCAAAGACAGACCGTGCAATAGCAACTTTCGTAGACCCAGGGCTTGGCATAGGGGTGATGAGCGTGGTCATACTTGCATGTGCCGTGTTTTCCTGGGAGTTCATGACACGCAAGAATATGGAGTCTGATACAACACCAAAATTGAGATTTGGTGACGAATTCAATATAAGACTGAAGCTAGAACATTCCAACTATTCTTACCATAATCCCACCCTACTCTATCCTCATATTCACCTAAAGCACCTGAACTAACTATAAGTGGGGAAGTGTACCTGAATAGAACCTCAGGCCAGGCCGGCCGGCAGGCATCCAGGCACTGAAGGGCGGGACTGACCGCCTAGCGGGATCACCAGGAACTTTCCCACTTATGGTTAGCGCCGTCATGTTGCGCCTGGAGCATCTCTCAGGCCAGACCAGTCCCGATTTGAACCTGGTGCACCCCGTGATCACCAACCCCAGCGACCAATTCGCAAAAGCATCAAAATTCCTCGTCAGCAATCGCTACGGAGTCGACCGCGAACCCTGCTTAGGCGATTTCCGGACTCTTTGCGCCCATCCTCACCCCTCTCCGTGCGCTTGTTTCTTCCGTCTTCTCTGTGAGATAGCACTCGCTGCGGTCCACTGAGAGACGTGCGATTTGGGTCGTGGGGTGGTCTCGGTCGTTGTGGAGACGAGGATCTGCCATCCATCGAAATAATCAAACAAACCAAGATCCGACTGCGATCATACCCATACACTTCGCCCACTCCCGTACCTGTGTACAGTTTCGCGATCATCCGCCGCGATGGGGTTCGGTGATTTCGACACCATCTGCGAAAAAGCGGCATTGCCGCTTTGCGCCCTGGTGGGCCCCGCCTCGTCGATTACAGGTTCCACCGGAATCATTCCCAACTGCTATGCGAGAAATGTCGAGGTCGCCAACACGATCATCTTCGAGGGCGCTGCATCGTTTGTCCATATTATTGCCCTGGGCATGACGGTGATTATGATCTTGCACATCCGGTCCAAGTTCACTGCGGTCGGTACGTTTCGAGTCTGCAATTTGAGTAGACGTATCATCTCTAACGTGGGGCTGTGTACTTTCCCATAACAGGTCGCAAGGAGATTATCACGTTCTTCTATATCTACATGCTTTTGACAATGTGCTCCTTGATCATCGATGCGGGAGTTGTTCCCCCACGGAGCGGGCCGTTCCCATATTTTGTTGCCGTTCAGAGCGGACTGACCTCCTCGCTGTGTACATCTTTACTCGTCAACGGGTTCGTGGGCTTTCAGCTCTACGAGGATGGGACTGCGCTTTCCGTCTGGCTACTGCGATTGACATCAGTGGCCATGTTCGCCATATCTTTCCTCGTGTCGCTACTGACCTTCAAGTCGTGGGGTGGTCTGAGTCCGACCAACACCGTCGGCATGTTCGTGGTCTTGTACCTGTTAAATGCGGTATGCATTGCCGTGTATCTAATCATGCAGTTGCTGCTGGTGATGAACACCCTCGAGGACCGCTGGCCGCTGGGCCACATCTGTTTCGGTGTGTTGGTGTTTATCTGCGGACAGGTCATCCTGTACGGATTCAGCGACACCATCTGCGACAACGTACAGCACTACCTCGACGGACTCTTCTTCGCCACATTCTGCAACCTCCTTGCCGTCATGATGGTCTACAAGGTAAGCCACCAATCAAACCCGACTGTCAAGGGCATAGCTGATCTCTGCAGTTCTGGGATTACATCACCAAGGAAGATCTGGAATTCTCCGTCGGCATCAAGCCCAACACGTGGGAAGTGAAAGAACTCCTCCACGAGGAGGACCGCCGACAGGCGGGCTTCCAGGACTCGAACTCGGAGTACGCCGGAAGCATGTATCACCATCGCGCGTCGACCTATAACGTCCACCAGTATTAACCTTCCACCGCGTTGTCTTTTTCACCCGTTTATCATATGATTTTTTATGAGTTTTTTTCTCGCATAAATTGATGAATTTGAGTTCACTAGCGGGCACGAACTGAACTCTTTCCGACGAAACCCGTTGTCTTCACGCACTACCGACGAATGGATTCGAGCGCCATGTTGCGTATACAGCATTTCTCTCCACCCTTAATTTGGGGTTGAACTGCTGCCTAGACACTTCCCTGTGCATTAGCATCTGCCATATAAGCTTCTTACGCTGCGCTGTATATCTTATTAATCTACTACATCCGTTTCTACCCTTTCACTCAGTCCCATGTAATCCTACCTTATCTGATATCCCTATAGACATCTACCAACCCACCCGTCCATAACAAAAAAGCCAAGCCAACACAGCAAGGACCCCGAAATGCCAACACCTACTCTACTTATTCTAAAGCCGTCAGCAAGACAGTAAAAGAACCAAGGGTTAAATCAAAAAAATACCCCTCCATCCTCGAATTCTATGTACAACACACTACAACACAAGTACCAATCTATACCAAAAACGACTAATCTTCAACATCCCTGCGAGATCCGCTAAAATCAATCGTCAGTAGGCGAAATACTACTCTCGGCTAGTCTACTGAGGTACTTATTTCACCCGTCCTAGTACTTTGGGTAGACAAGGCACCTAGGTACCTAGCAACTAAGTACAATACAGTTTAATATACATAGTTCTCTGGAGGTGGTGCCATCAGCCGGACCGGTAGGTAGCGTACGTAGCACCTGGGGTCTGTCTGAACGGCTAACGACGGAGGTACATACGTAGTGTAGTTTGTTAGTTATGTATATAAATCATGGTTGAATATGGATGGATTTAGTCCAAATTATCAAAATTAAACGAACCGAAATCAAATACAAAAGTGAGAAAGATGAATTAATGATTGACGTAAAAAAGAAAACAGAAAAATACAAATAAAGCAGAACCCGGGAGTGGATCTACTCTACCAGTGTATTCGGTATTCATGCAACAAGCGAGAAAATCAGTTGGTTAGTACATGGCTTAAGCGGGTGCGTGCGGCATGTGCAGAAGTCTAGATCCACGTTAATCAGTCAATTTAGGAAAAGGATTCCGAAGGCTCGTCAGGACGACCAGTTGGAGAAGGTGGGTGAGCAATCACTCACGGTCCCTCAATATTGTTTAGAATGCTAGACCGGTTGGAGTATGCAGAATAGATAAGTTCATATTAATATCTCCCCAGTAAATGAATTGTAATAAAGATTTCAAAGGTTGTTGTTCTATTGGGATTCCCTTCCTGGTCGACGTACCTATCTACCCAAGGTACCTAAATAAGCTCCATTTTATAGTACCAAAGCGTCAGACCACTCCGGCGTATCATATCATGCCATAACATAACCATCTTCGGTGCAAGGACCAGTCGGCTCACGCGCTCGACCGGGACGCAGGCAGGACAGGAGTGAAACTGACCCCACCTGCAATCATTCACGTATCGGTGGTCGGACCTTTGACAGCGTACTAAGTCCACTAACCCACAAGGTGTCACTCCGCGATAGGGCGAAATTTGGAACCTCGGAAGGCATGGAACGATCGACGAGGGGTTGAGAAATTGCTGCATCCCTGCCGATACCGCATGGCTTTTGTGGCTTAGAACGGAATGCTAATCCCTGAATTGACAGGAATTGGTCAATCACTCCCTCACATCCCACAGGATCCTTAGCATCTGTTTGCGGTGACTTAGACGAATTGTGTTGTTCGGCCAGAGGCTAGACCTGCAGTACCTTTGAAATGGTTCAACATGATTTTTCACTCCCTCGTCTTGGGCCCCTTTACCCGTGTTTTTATCCTTCTCAAGCCAAGAATCTAATCCACAACCACCACATCGTCTCCGTCCATGAATCCGTTATCAGTGTCGTCCGAACCCTTGCTGTTGTCGGTCCGTGGAGCACGCTCATCAACCGTAGCGGAGGAGTACCAGCTCTTGTCGACGGACTTCACGAGCCATTTGGACGCATCGCCAACGAGATCCAAAAAGGCAGGGTTCTGCTTGGGCAGGAACATGCTAATGTGCGCCTTGACTTCGTCGCTTGCATTATCGTTCACCGCTCGGACCCATCCGAGACCTGGACCCTCTTGCACAGGCAGGTCCCGGCCCTCTACGTTTACCGGCAGGGTGCAGAATGTGCGGTGTTTTGACCGTATGATCTTTTGACTAAATGAGGTCTGTCCGGGACCGGTGTTCTCGACCAACGCAGATGCATTCTTGCCCAGGCACGTATAGTAATTGATGCTGCCGATGCCCCGATCCCTCTGGACCTCGGCCAAGCGGTCCAAACGCTGGCGCATCTCGGCGGACCGTGTCAGACATCCAACAAATTCGAGATGCGACGAGATCCAGCCCCATCCGCTGGTGATATTGTGTCTTTGGGAGTAGATAGCTGCCGCGCCGCCTGCAGCAACTGCGCCTGCAGCTCCCGCAAACATGGCGTACCGACCCCACCGCTGCCAAGAAGGTGTTGCGGCGGCATCTGTAGATGGCTCCGGGCTGTTGGTCGCTGCAGGACTTTGCTGTTTCGATCGGACCTCCTGAGTGGTGGCCCCCTTGGTAGACGACGCGTTGTTGCCGCCGAATCCAAATAATCCTGCTACCTCGGAGACTGCGTTGTACGCAGACGAGGCGTTCTTGTAATGTCCTTCAGCTCCGTACGATATAACACCTGGCGCTATGCCCAGAAAGGGAGTATCAAAAGCCAGCACGCCTTGAATATGAGGGAACATAAACGAGCCGGGTTCGACAACAGGAGAGGCACGGCCTTTCCCTGTATCCTCCTCTGGGCCTGTGGTGGATTTCGGGGGTATCGGCTGCTCCGAAGCCAACAAAATCAACGATTCCGCAGCAACAATTCCACCCATCGAGTGGCCGATCAGGAAGACATGAACGGAAGGATCGACCGTAGGCGACGGGGTCTGATTCTCAACCTCCAAGTCAATAACCTGGTTCTGTAACCTATATATCAAAAGGTCAGTCAACTACTCGCGCAGATTCATCGTTCGCGCGTCGACAACATACCACTCCCGAAAATTGGCCACACATTCTTTCAGCTCGCCGCGAGTATCATACCGAGGATACACGGCGGTGGCGACTTGCACATTGGGCAAGCAACGGCCCACCACTGCCTTTAGACGTTCGGGGAAACTCCCAAATGTATCATCGTCTCCCTATCGATGGACTGGTCAGCAAGACGATATGGCATATTGCGGCCGTCTGACTGGCGCGTGTCCTCTGGGCAAGCGGCGAAGAACAGAAACAGACATACCTTGAAGCCATGGATAAATACTAGAAGAAGCGACTTTTTCATCTTTGACCGCAGATCTGATGTCGAGCATTCATCTTCGCGGGGTTAGCCTGATCGGAGAAAGAGATCTGGTAGGGTTGGTGGTCTGAGCTCGCTATTTCCGAATCTGGAGCAGGAATGGCTACTTACGTCATCGCTGTGTTATCATGTGACTGTCCAAGTATGCAAGACACCAGTTGATGGCGCCAGATCGAAACGACAAACATCCCATTGATATCAGAGAGGAAGCATTTGATAGTATAATCAGCCAGTACCTCACCCCAGCATATAAACTCAACCCAGTAACGAAGCTCCGAATAAAAGCCCAAGATTATGTGATCGGTTAATCTTCAGCAACCGCACATCCTCGGCTTCTCCACTTTCCTCCCAGGCGTTGCCGGCCCGAACCCATACTTGATAGTAGCAGCATGTAGCTACGTACCTCGTAGACACGAAGTGAAGACATTACACAAACCATTATTTCCAGACTCAACTTATACATAATTTAAGAAGGGATACCAGAAAATAAAATCATGGCAGGAGAAATCTACAACATCGTGAAGCTCGTCCCTCGACCGGAGAAGTTCAACGAGGTGTGTTTATACCCTATATAAAACCCACCCCTGATCAATGAATACCCAGGTATTCATACACGCCTTTCCTACACTCAGACTAACCAGCGGACATGATATAATGTAACCAGCTCGTGGAAGCATTCAAAACCCTCTCCAAGCACGTCCAGGAACAGGAGCCCAAGACCCAAATCTACTTTGCCCTGCAGCCGCCCAAGAGCCAGGAGCTGATTATTGTGGAGAAGTATGCTTCCCTTCCCCCCTCTTTCTTCGATATCTATGATAATATCCAATTACTCTATCACGCTATTGCCACCCGCTGACCCCACTCCGTGAATAAATAGATATACAGACATCGACAACCTGAAAGCCCACGCCGCGTCGTCGGAGTTCAAGACATTCTTCAAGGCTGTGGGGCCGCTGCTGGCGCAGCCTGCGGAGATCAAGACTTCTTCCTTTGTGGGGGGGTTTGATGGACGGTCGAAGCTTTAGAGTTTGTCTTCCTGTAGGGGTGACTGCGCCGTTTTGATGGGTCGTCAGACAATCTGTTACGATCGATAGCGGTGACTCTGCCTGGTTAGCTACTGAGGAAGAATGGAAGTGTGATTGGTTTGATGGCTACTCTTGTAACAAAAAGGTTGTAGAAACCAGGTGTGATCGAGAAAGACGGCACATTGCAAATGTAGTAGCTTGTGTTGATTTGATGTTCAAGATGCTTGCTTATGTTATTACGGAGCTTCGCTATAGAACTCTCTGGAGCGCACCTTACCGATATTATCTATATGTTAAATCCCCAATGTTCTAGAAGAAACGCAAACGTAAACAGCGCGCAATATGTGCCTATCTGATTTATATACACCACTACATATGTATATACCAACTCCCAAACGAGGAAGCCAGATCCGCCCATCTCAACAGTAAATTCAAAAGTACAAACGCCAATCCAACTCTATCTTCCAACTCAGCAAGCAGAGCTAGTAAATCCCCCGAATATCCAAGCTATACAGTAGTAAAATTCAAGCCCAAAACTAAACGGGTATACCCGAGTTTGATGCTGAACTCCAATATCGTACCAACAGTGTAAAGTAGATTAAATTTAGAGAGGAAAAAGAGGCAAAAAGAGGCAAAGGCTGATGAATGATTCGTGATTTCGTTTATCCGTGAGCCGTGCATCGTTGATTGGATAGGAAATGGTAGGGGGGAACGTCGGTCGCGTAGCGTATCTTTCAAACGGCTGACTCTTCCAGACGTACCCATTCACGGGGAACGTCCATGCTGCGGTTGACGCGGCCGCCGGGGGTGAGAGGGACGTCGACACGGCCTCGGCCGCGTTCGTCGTCGGCATGCTCTTCATAGCAGGAAAGCCGCGAGAAGTAGTCCTCGAGCACTGCGTCCCGGTCGTTGTCGCCGACGATCGAAGTGTATTCGGGTGGCGGTGTGATCAGCGGCGGTGGCGGGGGGACGTCCTCGAAAGGAGGTGGAGCGAAGGACGGGGCTCTCAAGAGATGCATTGGGCGCGGTGCCGGGTCGGTAGCCGGCTCGCTTGCCCCGTACGCCAAGTGTGCCTGAGGAGGCAGAGCTAAACCGCCAGAGCCGTTGGTGAAGCTCCGGCTTACTGGCCGTCCAGGAAATGGTTCCTCCCCCTCAGAGGGAGGACGATGGCCGCCTGGGTTGTTCCGGTGGAGGGGAGGGGCGCCGGGGCAACCGCACTCGAACTCCTGCGCTTGCGGCACGGGGTCTGAGTTGGGGGTCGTATACGCGGGGAGACAAATGTTGGCTTGGGTGGCTTTGCAGGAGAGAAGATGGAATGGAGAGTCGATTGAGATCTCAAAATGTCTCCTCTTTCCTGAATCCCGTTCGTCAACCTTAGAGAGGCGCAGTACGATCTGGGCAAAAGAGGTAAGATTAGCACGGTGTAGACCAACATCCGCTAATAGGTTGCATACCTTGATCCAATGGTTGATTTGGATATTTTCGTAGGTCGTGTCAAAATGCAGCCTTTGAGACTCGTCGCGGTGCTTCATTTCGTGGCAGCTCGGGAGCTGGACATTGAATTCCATCTCGGTCGGGCCGGTTCCTGCGTCGCTGGCGACGTTTCCCAATAAACTCGTCCGACTTCGATCTACGAGTTCTTCGCCCCGCGCCGCAGCCCCACGCTGATCGAAACCGACACCGCCGCCAGCCATGACACGCATCGAGCTGCCAGGGTAGGTGCTCGTACTGGGAGAATCCGCTCGCTTCTCAAAGAGGAGGACCTTCTTGGCTGGCTGAAAGCGGTGGACGCTCTTGTCGCTTGTCCAGTGTTGTATATTTTCGGAGACGTAGACCTTAATTCGATGACACTCCACCTTGGAGAGGGGTGTCAGTTTGAATGCGATGGGCACCTGGGTGCCCAAGGGAAACGACTTCCCCGAGATGACAATATCGTAGTGCAGTTGATCCTCCCAGTTTCGCGAGATCGCGATCGGCTCGACTTGCTCCAACGAACCCTCGGCTGGGGTCCGAATAACGGGGACCTCCAGGTTGCCCAGCAGGTTGGGCCGGAACGCGCCCGACCGTTCCACGATGGCTTCAAGATCATATTTCACAAAACCAAGTTCGGTATTGATGGTCTCCGGGAGAGAGCCATCAACGGGAAATTCGAAGTTATATATATAATCACCAGGAGGGAACATTAGGTAGTTGCGCGGTGGATGAACGCTGGTGTTGGATGGTGCATCGTTCTTGCCAAAGCTGCGCGAGTGATGATGATTTGACTGCAAGGAGAGTCGCTTCGACCCACTACTGCTCAACGAGGTCGAGGATCCTGTTTTCGGGAAAAATTCACGGGCGAACGTTGTCGTTCCATCCTTTCCCGTCACGGACGGCAACGGTTTGGCAAGTCGATAGAAGGATGCACCGTAATCATTCTGCATCAGTGTGCTACCGCCGTGATCGAAGTAGACGACGCCATGGGTGACGAGGTCGTTCTTATCGTGGAAGTGGATTTTCTTCGGGGGGATTCCTAAAGTGAAACAATGTTGATGAGCAAAAAGGACGCGTCGAGCAAATTGGATCCAGTCGTACCGTCAGGCCAGTCCGTTTGAGCATGTCCACGGAAACAGACAGACACCTTTTTGATCTTGACAGGTTTAGTCACCTTGAGATGCAGCTGCCCGCGCAGAATCGCAGACTTCTTGGTGCTCGGATCATTTTGATCGTATCCCTGCAGATACAGCACGGGCTCCGTGAGAGCGACACCGACGGTGATGCCGCTGCCCGTCGCGACAGTTTTCTCGTTGCGCAAGGTCGGAAACTGCGCGGTGGAATCTGGAGGGGGGGTACTCTGGCGTGTCGATCCCGAGCGGGGTCGATTTGCCGAAATGGTTGACGAGGAATCCGATCGTAATCGGCCAGTCTGCGTATTTGCAGCCGCCAACATTTGAGCATCGTCTGCGGAAATTAGGATTTCCGACACGGGACGTGGACGGCGTGAGCGAGACATCGGGAGGCCAGGTGGCGATGGGGTGGGTTGCATGAGACCGGGGACCCCCAAGCGGAGGAGGCGCTTTGCGTTTTCCCGTGGACCCGCCAGCTTTCTGAAGATCGACCTGCGACGGTGGCCTTGCTTGGAATATGGGTCCGGTACCAAACTGGACCCAGTCGGTGTCGGAGGACTAAGCGACCGGCGATGGTCCGCTCTGGCGTTCAGGAGGCCGGGAAATAAGGGGAGAGTATCAGGCGCGCCACAGGGAAGTTGATGGACAGGGTGAGTCGAGACCGAACCTGAAGATTCCTGCGGCAAAGACGGAACGTGAGTAGTTGTCATCATTGCAAAGAGACCAAATCCCGCATCATTGATCGGACGATAAACATGAACATCAGGGATCCCGCCAGACAGGGCTCTTTCTTTTTCTTTTTCTTTTTTTCTCTTTCTTTCTAGTCCACTCAACTGCCGCCACTGCGCAAAGGAAACGGAGGATTTCGCACGGGATGAATGAAACAACAATAGTGAGGCGCGTGAGGAATAAAGGATGGGCGCAGCAACACTATTCCCTTGGTTGGAAGTGGGAAGAGAGGCACGTATGTACAAGCAACGCGACAAGAAGAGAAGACCAATGATTTAAGGGCGAGGAGCAAGGCAAGAAGAAGACAAAAACAGCAACGACAGGCAATGAAGTCACTTACCCTGCAGGTAGATGATACACCCGGGAATCAAGATTGGGGCGCTTGAAGGGTATATTATAAGGTACACCGTACTGGGGATTATGGTGATTATGATAGGACCGAGCGATTATCCACAATCCTGATGCATAGAGTCGTGCGACCTCTCAAGGCCTATTTTTAATTTCCTTTTCCTTTTTCTCTTTTTTTTTAAAAAATTTGTTTTCTTTAGTTTTGGCTTGCTTTTTCACCCCTTAGTCCGCTTTGGCTGAAGATCGACTGACCAATGCAAGGAGGACCACACTTGATATATTGATATCGATATATCGGAAAAGGGAGGGGGGATCTGGAGGAAATTGGCGAGAGAGAGGGGAACGACGAGGCAGCAATGATTTGGGAACAGAAGACCAATACCAGGTAAGATAGCTTGGTGAAGATGATCAACTGCTGTCCAGCAAACCAGAGACAGCGAAAAGGCCAGAAGGGTCGATGAACTGCGGGGAAAAGGGTCTCTGGAGGAGGTTAAGTAAGGTAGGGTACCGGGGTGGGTTGCCGTCAGGCTGCTGTCCAGGAAGAAATGAATCAATGATCTTTTTCCTTTATCGTAATACGAGTGGACGAGGGATGTGATGGTCCTGGCGTTGCGGGAAAAAAAAACGAGGCGGTGCCGAGGCAAGAACTAGGTAGGGATATGGGGTCAGGCGCGTTTTTTTTTCTCAGGGTGTCGGAGTCCAAAAAGAGGAAAGCAAAAAAATCCAATCAAAAGTCAAATCAAAGAGAGAGAGAAGGGAGAGAGAGGTAAAAAGTACAATGAAATATGACAGATATTAGGATTCTGGGATGATGACGCGGAGTGGAAGGAGGTAAACTTCCTTACGATCCGGCGATCCGTGGGTGAAGTTGGATAAAGTGGTTGATTAATCAATCCATTGATGATATCAAACCCGTGGATCAACCTTAAAATGGGCTTCTAAGTTTTGTCGACGGGTATTTCGAACCAATTTTTTATTTCTCTATCGTTTGACGAAGGGTAGGTAGTACGACACCTACAATCCCCAATTCCACCTATCAACAAAAGAGACCCATAGTGGATCATTGGAGAAAATGTTCATGAGTGCCTGTATCGATTTCTAGATATTGGAATATGGGTGTATTCGACATGTGACACGTATACGGATGGATTCAGATAACTATCAGCACCAAAATGTACCCACCCAAACAGATCCCTAGTTACCTACTATGGTAGTACGGACACCTGACTCTGTCAAGAAGCTGAAGAAAATGTGCAGTGTGAGGCTCGGGGCCGAGGATTAAGCGGATGTTGCCCCCGTGCGGATAACCCGGCACCGTTTTAACCAGTATCCCAGTCGACATTATTAACTGTCTTTTCGACCAGAAGAGAAAGACGTTCCTAACACCAGTCTATAACAGCTGAACAGCCCACGAGGGAGTTTACCAACATGGGGGTTCAGGTGAGTGACAGGCGGTCTGAGACCAGTGGATGTACTCTGTACATCAGTGCAAATCCTCCCCGAGCGCCAATCCCCGTGCGGGGATCGTCTGGGAGAACCTGTTGGTTGTCGGTGTGGTGGTGGGAGCTGCATGACATCATGATATTCTCACCTCCATATCTGTGCCCCCCCCCTCCCCTCCCTGGACGGGAGTAAATCATGGTATTATTGCACTAATTTAAGAAATGTCACGATCATCGCCGTGGTCTCGTGGATATTTGTACTGAATGAGGAAGGGGAAGTGGGTATCAAGAAGTATTGCAAGTGTTGCTTATGCTTGAATAAGACCAATTATTTTGTTCGTTTTTTTTTTTTTTTTTTAACCTTGTTGGCTTGATGTCCATTCTATTTTAATCTCATTTTCCCGTCTTATTTCAAAAAGGGCCGGTCAAAGTTTATTTCATATCTTAAATTCGTCTGTCACTCTTCAGTCATAACCGCCTATCTCACGCGGCATTGGCCGGCGCCTTGGGTCGGCGCTGATACGCTTCCATGCTGTCGGGGTACGGGATCATATCCACTGATCCACAGAGAGAATGATTCCTATTTCTGCTAGGCGTGGATCGCTTGCATTCTAGAATGTTGGAATGAGCATCCCTAGCGTAGTGATGAGTGACCTCATCACTAGATTGGCTATAATATTCATCATCATCATCAGCTGTCGTCTGCTCGCTCATAGATTTTATCAACCCACACATTCTCTTTGCATTTGCTCAAGTGGGAGGTCTTTAGATTACTCTGTCGCTTTACCTCTATACGCCACAATCTGTTGTAGGCACATGGCTACTTGACAGTATATATGTCGCAGATCGTGGTAGATAGGCTTGACACCTGGCAAAGCCACGGGCAACCCACATGCAGAGCTAATCTGGTTTAAAGTTGAGGCGTCAACTTTGACAGGAATTGAGATTAGCTCTTCCTTAGAAGATACCCCCGCTGACGCCTTGCGTCATTGCACATTCCGGGTTTGGGATATCCCTTGCATATATATCTTTGTGCCTTCTGGAATTGAAAGCGGGGTGGGTGGTGATGAGACGGTCCTAGATTCTGTAGTGTGGGGGTTTGAATGATTGAGATTGAGAGAAACGTGATCTGCTCGCCATGTGAATGACGGTATATGTAGACTAGCACGATGCCACTTTCGCTTTCGTGCTTCGAATCCAGTCTGCGTAGTATGTTGACCCCAGAAGGGACCGTATATTAGCTAAAACGCTATCAACTATTTTGAACGTCCTTCATTCGCTGGTCAAGGCTCTTCTCTCATCAAGAAAACCAGTTGTCGTCGATCTCGGTGATATTCATCAATCCATCGCCTTCAAGCAGATTCGGATCTCCCCCCGCTTCCCCTCCAAAGTTTTCGTTCTCCATGAACAGATCGTCGAAACTCGATTCCCCCGGTCCTATGATATCCTCGGTGTTACTTCCGATCTGTGCGTCTGGCTGCTGATTGCTATTTTCACCCCCAGGGGTGTCTGTTCTCTGTAGGTCCAGGTCGAATACATCTCCGCCTGCTGGCCCGTTGGCGTCTGGCCCTGGTAGCTCCATGGCTGTATTCCCAGACGGATCATTCTCGTTCGTATGACCGTTGGTGCCGTCCACGGCATTGGCAAAGTTTGACCCGGACAGGAAATTCTCGTTCCCAAGATCATCGTCTCCGAAGTCTAGGTTGAGATCGAACTCGTTGGGGGCGCTGTTGTCGTTTAACATGGAGTGGAAACTGATTTCTTCTGGTTGATTTTGAGGTTGATCAGGAACTGCGGCCGCCGGTTCGTCGTTATTCTCCGGTTCTTGTTTCATAGGTTGATTCTCCTGCTTCACCGGGGCAGCTTCTTCGACCTTGGCGACCTCGGGTTGCTCCGTTTGGCCTGGGGCATCTTTTTCTGCCACCGCGCTGGCAGACTCCATTTCAGGCTGTGTTGGTGCAGGCTCCGGGTCTTGCTTGATGTCGGTTTCATCCATGACGGTGTCTTGGGCTGGTTGTAGGGCGGACTTTTGGGCCAAGACTGCTTCGTAGTCCCTTTCCAAAAACGCTTTGGCAATAAACTATTTACTGTTAGACAACTCCGATAGTAGACCCAGGACACTTGTAACATTGTCCACAGTTGATGAGAGGTCACTCACAATCTGTTCAGACAAGTTGTCCAATGCGTTCTGAAATTCTTCGTGGGCGACTGGGATCGTCCGCTTCAGCTGAGTTCTGGCCTGCGTCGAGCCTGCTGCCCGGAAGAATCGCCCGGTTTCGACCAGCTATAAAGTGCATGTCAGGCTCTCGTCCACCCACCGGGATCAATGGGGAATTACCGATTTATTGACCATCGTAGCTAGGACCCCCAAAGACTCGGGGTCCGCATAGCTTGTTGTAGCCATACTCGTGAGCTTCGGATGATCTCTTCTTCAGAAGCGAGATGGGGGAGTATGGAGATCCTGCTATGCCCAGTTAATGGATCGGGACTAGTGTTCACTTTAAACAGAAAATTGACCGGCCCAGTATCCATAAGAAAAGGCACAAAAAAAAAAAAAGAAGACAACATTAAGACAACATTAAGACAAGATTTGATATTATTGCTACCACTGCGACCAGCTCTGGGCTGAGTGGGATTTACAGGTCATACATCAGTCCAATTGGAAAAAGGCACGGCACCCCAGGAATCGTGATTATGTGATGTATCTAGCGCTGGACGATCTGTATCAGGGGCTGAAAAAAAAACCCAAAGGAACGTACCTGAATCAGCTTCCAGAAATAAACCGGGACAATGTCTCGCGACAGATCAATAGATCGATAGATCAACTGGGGGGGGGGGCAAGTGGTAAGCGCCTTTAGGAGGGAACAAAGAGACGTGAGAATGGGATGTCTGAAGTTCCAGGGAAGAACTAACGCCATGCGGACTAGATCGGAGCTCACCTTTCCCCACCCGCAGCGGCTCTTGACCATCCAAACTCCCTCGTTCCCTTCAATCATCCATCTTCTCCCCCTGTTGTTCTTCCAGATTTCAATTCCATTCTGTTTCATTTCTCACCTGTTTCCTATTTCCCTTTTCCTTCTCCTCCATCGCGTGTCTACTGGTGTCGAGATCCCCAAGGTGATTTGTTCATTTCTTCCCTTTTGGTCTTCTGTTTTCTTTATTTTCCTATCTTCATCAGCTGTCGGAGTGCTCTCCTAAGCTTTGTCGGCCACTTCTTCGCTCTACTTGTTGGGGCCTGTCGTTGAGAAAGTGGTGTTTTGAGTTGTCTGGATTCTAGCGCCTTTTAATCCGTCACGAATCTTTCTTTGTTTTTCAATCTTTCCCACCTTTACTCCAATCGTCACTTCGTCGACGGTTTTTTTTTTTTCTTCCCTCTACGCTTTTCGTTTTCTCTTGTCTTCTCATCTAGCGCTTGTTGCTCCATCTTCAACCCTTCCCCTTTCTCTTTTCCCTTTCCTTTCTTTCCTTGTCTATTGTGTCCTTTGGTGAGTCGATCCCCGCGTCGCTTTCCGCCTTTTGACACCCAGCAAGCAGCCTCTGACTGCGTAACGCCCTGCATCATCCCGTCACAGGCAGCAGATTTTCCCATCACCTTACTTCCCCTGATCAAACACTACCAATTGGGGGGGAGAGGGAAAAAAAAGGAAAATACCTAATAATAGTAACTGACCGGTATAGCATTTGGATTACGGATCGCCTCCTTTGTATATTCCACCTCGCGGACTTCTCACAATGGCTGATAACGTTCCCGCCTCGACTCCCTCGAACATCCCTCAGGCTTCGCCTGCTGCCGCCGGACAGCATTACGATGGCTCTCAGGGTAACGGGCCAGCGAATCCTTCCCACATGCCTCCTCCTCCCCGCCCGCCCGTGATCATTCCTCAGAATACCAACCCGATCCCGACCGCCATCACCTCTCCGATGTCCGGGAACATGATGTCTCCGACCAGCGCGGGCGGGTTCGTGCGCCGGGCGGCCCCTGAGCCGAACAAGAGGGCTCTCTACGTCGGTGGTCTGGACCCCCGGGTGACTGAGGATATCCTGAAACAAATCTTCGAGACCACGGGCCATGTCAGCAGTGTGAAGATCATCCCCGACAAGAACGTGTGTTTGCTCTTACTCTAGCGTTGAGAACTCCCTGTGGTACTGACTGAAACAGAAGTTTAACAGCAAAGGTTACAACTACGGCTTCATCGAATTCGACGACCCGGGTGCCGCCGAACGAGCGATGCAGACCCTCAATGGTCGTCGCATCCATCAATCGGTATGGGATCTTGTTCTCTCAAGTCCCCCTCTCGAGCAATTGCTGATGGTTTGGCAATAGGAAATCCGCGTCAACTGGGCCTACCAGTCCAACAGCACCAACAAAGAAGACACCTCGAATCACTTCCACATCTTCGTTGGAGACCTGAGCAACGAAGTCAACGACGAGATCTTGCAACAGGCGTTCAATGCGTTCGGCTCGGTGTCCGAGGCCCGGGTGATGTGGGACATGAAGACCGGCCGTTCTCGTGGCTACGGGTTTGTTGCTTTCCGCGACCGCAACGAGGCCGACAAGGCCCTGACCTCGATGGACGGTGAATGGCTTGGCTCCCGCGCTATTCGATGCAACTGGGCCAACCAGAAGGGACAGCCTTCCATCTCCCAGCAGCAGGCCATGGCCGCAATGGGCATGACCCCGACCACGCCGTTCGGTCACCACCACTTCCCTACGCATGGCATCCAGAGCTACGACATGGTGGTCCAGCAGACCCCGCAGTGGCAGACCACGTGCTATGTGGGTAACTTGACCCCGTACACCACTCAGAACGACCTGGTTCCCCTCTTCCAGAACTTCGGCTACGTCGTGGAGACTCGTCTCCAGGCCGACCGTGGTTTTGCCTTCATCAAGATGGACACGCACGAGAACGCGGCCATGGCCATTTGCCAATTGAACGGATATAATGTCAACGGACGACCCCTGAAGTGCAGCGTATGTTTTCTACCTTGGCATTGTGCTTGCGCTACCTGCTCTGCTTGACCCCGTCCATTGTCTACGTGCTAATATCGTCGCAGTGGGGCAAGGATCGCCCTCCCACCGGTCAATTTGATAACTTTTCTGCTCCCCAGGGTAACTCCCCTTTTAACTCCAACCCTACCCCATTCTTCCCTCCGTACCCTGGTCCAGGAGGACCGATGGCTCCTCAAGGTAGCTCTCCTACCGACGACGTTTATCACAGTGGGGAACTGTAGCTGATGAGACGAGGTTCAGGACCAAACCCGGCTGGTAGAGGTTGGGATCAATCGGGAATGGCTGGCCAGGGGTATGGTCAAGTTCCTGCAAATGCTGGCTTCGGCCGCGGACAAGCCGCACCCAACGCCGGCTGGGCTCAGCCCAACAACGCCAACTTCGGAAATGGCTTTGGAGGCTACCAGTCGTAGCCTGTCGATATACTCCCTGAGCATACCATCCTGGCTACTGCTGAGCATAGTGTCAACAAAAAGATTGATCTTCAAGATGGCTAGTGGTTATAGCTACCTACAGTGATAAGAAGAGGCCCTTTTTGCTTGTGTGTGGTTTTTCCTTTTCTCTTTTCTCTTGTCGTGTCTCTTTTCCTTTTCTTTTTTTTTTTCTTTAACTATTTTTTCTTTTTCTGTTTGTTCTTACTTCTTCAATTTTCTTTTCTTATCTTCTCTTTTACTCCAATTACCAATCATCTCCTCCCCTTCTATCTGCATACTTCTCTTCCCATTCAATGTTTCCCATCGTTGTCTCAAATGGATTTTGAAGCGCTTCCCCCATTCTCGACTGCTTTCTTCCTGAAATTAAACCTGTGTGTTATCGTACACCAAATACCCCAAGTTCATCTTGCTGGTTAAATCCCAATTACTTCTTTCAATCATGTCAAGATTCCTGCTCAGGAGCTTCTTGGACTTATGGTTCAAGTCTTTTGCAGAACAAAAAAGTACCTCTTCATGTCTTTCTTCCTTATCTTTATCATTATTTTGGACCGTCATTTGATAATTCTTTCTCGGAGTTTCTAAAGTATATCATACATAGTTTGTATGCATGGCCGATTTCGGGAATCGGGTTCTCTTATGCATGCCCGCACTGTATCTCTTGTTCTGCCATATAGCTGGTTTTTCTTTCAACATATTTCTGTTCCATTATTCTTATTTTTTGAGATATTTGTCATCTTCAATATGTGTTCTCGCATTCTGTCCAACAAAACTGACCCCCTGATGATACCAATTTGTTTTTTCGTCGCCAGTGCCCCTATACAAATCATTACTTTAGGTCTGGTTGCCGGTGGTTTGGATATTCGATAGTATTTTACCCCTGACAATCTGAATGAGACGTTGTGAAAGACCAAGAGCAAAACTGGTAGATTCTGGAGATAGACTAGCTACCAGTCATAGTTTGTATCTTGTATTCCTAATCTAATTGACAGCAAATACTCGGTGTCACTTAAGATACTCCGCACTCAAGAAACCGTTTCCAGACCCGGTCTAAACTTGGGTCTACTAAGGCCGGGTACCGTACTTATGGGGTGCGGTTGATAGTGGGTTGCTTACCGCCCGGTTTTTGGGTGGTCCAGACTACCCGTTCCAACTCCAACCCTTTTGTCTTTCGCAAGAAACAACCTCCCCGATGAATACCCGCGCCAAACGATCTTCCACGTTTCCGATTTGAATGAGACCATCCTAACAATCGGCTGATATGGTTGCGCCCAGATCGCGCCAATGGAAGATGCAAACGGGCCCAAAAGCATAATCCCCACGCCGCCGGACAACGATGACCAGCAGCACCCAGGGCGGACGCGCTCCAGCAGCGCAAGCAGCGGACACAAGCGCACCACATCCGGCTCGCTCCTATCACGACTCTCCTTCCTGCGAATGATGCAAGCCAACCAGGATAACAACCTGTCCCAGCGAAACTACCCCAGCGCCAACCGCGATAGCGTCGACGAGCTCGGCCCGGGCCTAAAGGGGGGCAAGGCCATGTCGACCGCGCTGCAGCAGCACAAGCGCACACGCAGACGGAGAGGCTCGCTACGGAAGACGGCGCTGCTGGGCACGCGGTTCGAACACCGCGATAAGAAGATCAGCCGGACGTCGTCGGATGTTCTGCGGGGGGAGGTCAACAAAGGACCACAGCAACTGCCGCCGCCCCGCGCCGGTACGTTCCCTGTCGGCAGTGACATGTACCCTATCGGCAATCAGGACGAAGAAGAAAGCTATGAAAATCCGCGAGCGTGGACATTCATGGAGGCGCCGTCGAGGTCTGCGGGGGACCATTCTCATCTGCCCCTCGCAAAGGACGACAAGATGCTCGGGGGTGAGACGACCGACGAGGAGGAGATCATGACGTTCCCGCGCGTCAAGAACACAAACGCCGCTGTGGCAGCGGCGCTGCATAATTCCTCCGCGGGCGGCAATGCCGGCGCTGCAGGCTTGCACCTCCCGACGACCGCTTCCGGCGCAGACCCCTACTACGCTCTCCAGGCAGACCCGGCGTACAGGGCCATCCATCGGGCCAAATCGCCTCTCACGACCCATCCGGCGGATATAGCGGGCGGCCAGGAACTGGTGCGGGACTACTCGGAGACGGAGTGGTGGGGGTGGATCATTCTGATTGTGACGTGGATTGTGTTTGTTGTCGGCATGGGGAGCTGCTTCGGGGTGTGGAGCTGGGCTTGGGACGTCGGTGAGACGCCCTATGCGCCGCCTGAGCTGGAGGATGATCCTACGCTGCCTATCGTTGGGTATTATCCGGCGCTTATTATTCTGACGGCTGTTATGTCGTGGGTTTGGGTCGTGGTTGCTTGGGTGGGTATGAAGTATTTTAAGCATGCAAATATCTCGGGCGATGATATATGAATGTACCAACCAATGTATTTTTTATGCGCTATGATTATCGCCCTAGACAAGTTCCCAGAGAGCTGTGTATTTACCTCCTTAAGGTTCAAAATCTCTAATAGCAATGTGCCCAAAACCAAACATGCCAGTAGTAGAAGTGAAAATAGTCAAATTAAAATGATCTATGTATGCTGCACCGAGAGACACAATACCAAAGCAACAACCCATGCATGTCTTCTCGACAACCTCGCAATAGTAATCCAATCACCAACGCCAGAGCCCATCAACTCCAATATCATATCCAATCAAGACAATCGCTAATGCGACAACGCGCACTGATTCGCGACAGCAATCTGGTGCTGTTCGAGTCCTCCGCTGGGATCACCCAGCCTCGATCCGTTCAGACTGATAGCCGGTGTTCCCGGGCCCTCCGTGTTCTGAGGCTGCACTGTTGTTCCCGGCGCCGTGCTAACGAGGCCCTTGGACACGGCGAAGCAAGAGGATCGGTCTTGGTTCACGTTCTCGACGTAGAACTCGTCCATGATTGGGTGAAGCAGGACGGTCTGCTTGTCGATTGTGACGACGGAGTTTGCGGGAACGGAGACCCAGTTGTCTATGATTGGTACTGTCAGTGTTTTGCCTTTCTCGAGAAGAAAGAAGAAGGGGGCCGGGGGGTTAAATCGTACGTCTCTCAAAAGTGATCGGCTCACTAGCCACCAGAACAATATCCGCGCCCTTATCATGGCGCTCCATCTTATAGTGGCCCTTATCCGCCCCCTCCTTCCACTTCGTCCCAGACGAGAAATACAAACTCGCCGGCTCATCCGTCTTGCTGCTGATATACCGCGTACAAACAACCGTATTCCCATCCGTGACGGCAAAATTGAGCAAGCTGCGCGTCTCGACCCCCGAAACATTGTGCCTCTTGGGAATATCGCGAATAAACTCATTAATCTTCGCGATGGTCTTCACCATCACATGCCTCAGCACCTCATGCCCAAACCCATCAGGCCCCGGATCCGCACTCGGATCCACGCCCTCCTTCTCCAGCAGGTCCAGAAACAGCGCAAACGCCCACTCGCTGTCCGTGCCGCCCTTGACGCCCAGGTACCACTTGTCAGTCAGCGAGTCCGCCAGCGTCCGCTTGATGTACCCCCATCCGCCGACGTTGCCGTTGTGCATCCACATTAGACGCTGGTGCTGGAAGGGGTGGCAGTTGTTGTCGGAGAGGGCGCCTTCTGTTGTTGCGCGCACGTGCGCGAAGATCAGGTTTGAGCATGTCTTGGAGGCGAGCCGCTCCAGGTTCTCGCAGTTCCATGCGGGCAGTGTGGATGTGAAGATGCAGGGCTCTGGGCCGAGTTTTGGGTCCGTGTAAAAGCCTACGCCGAAGCCGTCGCCGTTTACGGGGCGGCGGTTGTCCTGTTTTGCATGTTAGATTGTACTTGGTTTCTTTCTTCTTCTCTGTTTTTTTCTTTTTTTTTTTTTCCTTTTGTATTTCCTCATGGGATACACTAGCTGGATCGGAGCTCTCCCGAGAGAGAATTGATTGCATGATATCGATAACGTACCAGTCTTAAGCGAGAGTCATACGACTGAGTCAAGATAGAATGACTGGGTTCAGTGACCAACTTGCTGAGGCGAATGTCATGGCTGCCTTTGTATATCTGCGAAGGAGCGGTCAGAGACACATGTACTCCAGCCGTGTATGTATGGATGAGAAATGTACAAAGCTAACTTACCAAGAAACGGCACATGATAGAGGGTTCAAGTCCGACTACTCTATGCTCTAGAGGCTATGATTCACCAAAATAGGGGTAACGAGCCTGTAATAAAGGAATGCTAGAAAGTTGAAGTTTCGACTGTTGACCAGCAGGGCCGAAATCGCAGGCTGATAACGTGTGAGATCTGGTTTTTCCACTGTCGATGGAACAACACGTCACCCTGCACCACAGTATGTAAAAGATAAAGAACCAATTGAGCTCGATGAGCTTCAACAAAAATATAAGTGGTATTTGAAGAGTATATAGTAAAAGAAGCATGTGTTATCTACTATGATGATGTCGCCATTCCAATCCCACGTGACTCACACCGACTCCGTACGGGCGGCGACGCGGCCAGAGCGCGCAGGTCACGGGGCCCGCCGGCAGACATCGATGACATCCCGCTTTCTCTATTCCCGGCTTCACATCATCCGATTCTCCAACAGCTAGTTCTCCAAGCTCTGCACCTGTATCTTATTCCCACGTGGCGCTGAGCCCTGGAGATGACTACCTGCCTCCCTCTTTTCTACTAGAGAGGTGTATGAGATCACAACAACTATGAGCGGGAGAATTCTCTCCCACCGACTAGTTCCGCTCTTGCGGACGGGACTCCTCGCCCGCCGTCTACACAACGCCAGCGCTAGGACCGGGGGTTTGTTGCGCTCTGATGGCGGTGCCGCACTGCGAGGACGTGCCTGGCCGCTTGGGGCCAATGCTATCCATAATGTCCCCGCTGTGCGCACCATCTCGTTCGCGAGAATGCTTCCCAAGCTGGCTGTGAAACT
This sequence comes from Aspergillus candidus, assembly GCF_002847045.1. Classification (NCBI taxonomy): domain Eukaryota; kingdom Fungi; phylum Ascomycota; class Eurotiomycetes; order Eurotiales; family Aspergillaceae; genus Aspergillus; species Aspergillus candidus. The sequence goes on along the minus strand of NW_020194051.1, from coordinate 170,390 downwards.
TGCGAAAATCCCGACGATGTTGGGCGGGGCGACGGTGGCTGGCTTTGCTTATTTCCAGTACCAGGCTACCCGTATGTTGAATGATAATATTCTACTTGTGTTGGAGAGTGTGTTTGGCTAATGTGATTTTACCAGAGGCTGGAATTTATGCGATCGATGTGTTTAAGCGAGCGGGGGAAACCGCGGGCGATACGGCGTCGAGCTTATTTTCGGAACTGCAGGGTATGGCGGAACAGACCCAACGCGGCTGGCAGAAGACTACGGGGGACATTGAAGTCCCGGAATGGCTGCAGAAGATTCTGAGGTTTGACGAAGAGTCTCAATCGAACAAGGGTGGATCTTCGGGGGGCGGGAAAGAACCCAAGGAAGCTAGGTCTGGTGCTGCGGCGGCGGCTGCAGGCGCTGCCACCGGTTCGGCGTTAGCATACGAGGATGACGATGAGCGATCGGATAAGCAAGCCGCGGAGGACGATCAAATGATGCTTCTGACGCGGAAGATGATTGAGATCAGGAACATCCTTCAGACCGTCGGGCAGTCCAACACGCTCACGCTCCCGTCGATCGTCGTCATTGGCTCTCAGTCGTCCGGGAAAAGCTCGGTTCTGGAGGCCATCGTGGGACACGAGTTCCTTCCGAAAGGTTCCAACATGGTCACTCGACGACCCATCGAGCTTACGCTCGTCAACACGCCCAATGCGCAGGCTGAATATGGAGAGTTTCCGGCTCTTGGATTGGGCAAAATCACCGACTTCTCACAGGTGCAGCGCACCCTCACCGACCTCAATCTGGCCGTGCCTGAGAAGGATTGCGTGACGGATGATCCGATTCAGCTCACCATCTACTCCCCCAACGTCCCTGACTTATCTCTCATCGACCTTCCGGGCTATATCCAAGTTGCTGGCGAGGACCAGCCCCCGCAGCTGAAGCAGAAAATCTCCGACCTTTGCGACAAGTACATCCAGGCGCCCAACGTGATTCTTGCGATCTCCGCCGCAGATGTTGATCTCGCCAATTCGACCGCTCTCCGGGCAAGCCGTAGGGTCGATCCCCGAGGCGAGAGAACTATTGGAGTCATTACCAAGATGGATCTAGTTGATCCTGAGCGGGGCGCCAGAATGCTCGCCGACAAGAAATACCCCCTTCGTTTGGGATACGTAGGAGTCGTATCGCGCATTCCTCCTACAACAACCCTGTTCTCCCGAGGCAGCGGCAACATTACAAGCGCCATCATGAAGAATGAGCATTCCTATTTCTCTGCGCACCCCTCTGAGTTTGGCTCGCAGTCTGATGTGTTGGTTGGCGTGAACACCTTGCGCAACAAGCTCATGCATGTCCTCGAGCAGACGATGGCGTCAAGCCTAGCCGGTACTAGGGACGCCATCAGTCAAGAACTAGAAGAAGCGACGTACGAGTTCAAGGTCCAATATAACGATCGTCCTCTGAGCGCAGAGTCATATCTCGCCGAAAGCCTAGACAGCTTCAAGCATTCGTTTAAGGCCTTCGCCGAGAACTTCGGCCGACCGCAAGTCCGTGAGATGCTGAAGAATGAACTGGACCAGCGAGTCATGGACATCCTGGCCCACAGATACTGGAACCGACCAGTCGACGATCTGACCAGCGCACTGCCCGAAGTCGATCCCCTCAGCGACCTGCCCAAGGCCGATCCAGAGTCGCTCTATTGGCACCGTAAATTGGATGCGTCGACTTCCTCCCTAACCAAACTCGGCATTGGCCGGCTCGCTACGACGGTAGTTGCGAACGCCATCCAAACTCACGTGGACAGACTGCTCGCCGACTCCACTTTCGCTGCCCACCCATACGCCCAAAAGCAGATCGTGGACGCGTCCACCAGCATCCTCAACGACCGCTTCTTCAGCACCAGCGACCAGGTTGAGAACTGCATCAAACCGTATAAGTTCGAGATCGAAGTCGAGGATCCCGAGTGGACCAAAGGCCGCGAGAACGTCAGCAAAGTCCTGAAGGACGAGCTTCGCGCTTGCGAAGCAGCCTTGAAGCGTGTCGAAGACAACATCGGCAAGAGAAAGATCCGCGACGTAATGGGCTTCGTCGACAAGGTACGAAAGGGCGAGTTGGTCTTAGAAGGCGATGGTGCCGTCGGAGCAGGTGGATTCAGCGCTGCTCTCCTATCCAAAGGTACGAGAACTTCCTCCAACCCCACCCCCCCTCCCTTTTCAACCCCAATCCTAACCTACAAACCCCAGGCCGCGAAAGCATCTTCCTCCGCGACCGCGCCGACCTCATAAAAATGCGCCTCCTCGCAATCCGGTCCAAGCAATGCGCCACCAAAAAGAACAAATACTACTGCCCCGAGATCTTCCTCGACGTCGTCGCCGACAAGCTCACCTCAACCGCCGTCCTCTTCCTCAACGTCGAGCTCCTCTCCGAATTCTACTACAACTTCCCTCGCGAGCTGGACCTCCGCCTGGGTCGCCACCTCTCCGACGCAGAGATCGAGCGGTTCGCGCGCGAAGACCCCCGCATCCGCCGCCACCTGGACGTCATCCGCAAGAAGGAGCTGCTCGAGCTGGCACTCCAGAAGATCGAGAGTATTCGACAACTGGATGGGCGGAGCAGTTTGCACCGGGGTGGTAAGGAGCGGCCGGCGTTGGCGAAGGAGCAGCGCGGGCGGGGGTGGACTTTGTTCTGATATGCTTGATCTGTCTGACTTGCGCGTAGATACCTAGATATTGATTTCTCTCTCCTTCTTCTTTCTCTCTCCCTTTTTTTCTTGTTTACTATTTCGGCTCGTTGCTCTCCCGCGGTGGTCTGCATCTCCCACCCACCCGTCCACCTCATCTGAGAGTGCTCACCCAGATACATCCCCCCAATGCATTCCCACTACTTATTCCAACCCAGGATGAACCATGTATATTAAACACATCACGTTGGAAACAGTCATAATCAACCCTTCCTCCTAGTTCCAATATCCAATAGAAGCAGTATAGGATAGTAGTACCACCCAGTACCAAGCTATATCAAACACTCCTACTACATGATCAATGTCCAATGTCCAATGTCCAATACCACCAAACAGATAAGATAGTCCATGCACCATTCCAAGGACGGGAAAGTCGACCGCTTGCTCATGACGAAGTAGATAGAAAGATAGATAGGCAGGCACATTCTATGTATGGGTCCTACTGATAATATACGATGTATGAGTTGGGTTTACTCGGGGAGATCTAGCCAGACTTGTTTCCATGGTTTCACATGGCCTAATCAAACTAAAGTAACTAGAGTTGTACAATTCTAGTGTTTAAGCGAAAGAGGTAGGGTATGGTTACAGAAAACAAAGAAATGATCCAAGGATGGTAGTACAAAGAATAGATAAGGAAGCTAAATGGAACAGGTGAGAAAGACAAAGTAGGGAAATAGAAAGACAGGAAACGATGTCATAGAAAATAGAAATAGGAACGATTATGACAGGTTCTAGAGTATCTCTAAAAAAAAAAAAAAAAAAAAAAAGACATGAATAAATCAATCAACCCCACGCCAGTCTATCTATTCAATACACGGAGAAGAAAACAAAGGAGAAGAAAAAAGGATAAAAAAAAAAAAGAGAAATTAGTGCTTTTCGAAAACCTCGTTTCGATAGATTTGTTGGGCTAGATTTAGCCAACTAAATGCATCGAGATCTCTCCGGGGCTATGACACTAGATGTAGCTGTCATAGAATCTCAACGAGTTCAGGGTATTAGACAGCCCTGGGTGGTGTTGAGGGCAAGAAGGGTAGATGGAAAAAGAAAAGAACATGGTCGTAGAAACGGCGTCAAGGAAAGGTGAGGGGGGTGAGGGACAAAGCGAGAGGTTGGTTTCCTCGTGCCCCGGGTTATGAGAAAAGGATGGTTGAGTGAGGGAGGGTAATTGGTCGAGATGTTTACTCGCGAGACACGTCACGGCCGAAGAGCTTGGCCTTGATCCAGTCCACAGCGACCAAAACACGGTTGCGGTCTATAACAGTTATCAGTAAACCATTCAAAATGAAAGGGGATGAGGGTAAAGACTTACTGCTGAAGCACATGCTCAGGTAGGCGCTGCGCCAGAAGAGGTAGGTCATGGTCCCACCGCTTGCGATATTGCCACTCAGCCAGCTGATATCTGCAACCGCGCGCTCCTTGCCAATGTAGGCCAGACTGCCCTGGTGGGAGTACTGGAACGGGCCGATCTGCTTGATGCGGCGCAATTGACGCTGGCGCTCACGGATATCGTCAAAGACCTTGTTCCGCTCGTCGCCGTTCTTGGCCAGGGCCTGGGCGTCGGACAGACCCTTCAGTTCCTTCTCGAGAGTCTCCGTCTTGGCCATGGTGTTGAACAGGCGCGCCAGGAAAGCACCTTCTTGGCCGGCAACCTGGGCGGTGGGGGCGTAGTTGGTGATCGCACAATCGCCGACGGCCCAAACGTTCTCGGTGCCGTTGACGACGAGGTACTCGTTGACGGCCAGACCGCGACGCGAGTTCTTCTGGGCGGGGAGCTGGTTCATGAGGTCGCGAACGACGTTGCGCACCGCGTTACCGGTAGCCCAGACCAGCAGACCGTAGGGGATGGTCTCCAACTCCCGGGAGCCATCGGGCTTGGTGACCTCAGCCTCAATGTACTTGTCGGTGACGTTCTTGACCATGGTCTTGGCCCGGATGCTGATAGCCTCCTCCTTGAAGGTCGACTCGGTGTAGTCAATGAGCTGCTTGGAGAACATGGGGAGCACGTTGGGCAGCGCCTCGACCAGGGTGACGTGGAAGTTCTTCTTGATATCGGGGATCCACTTCTTCAAGTCCTCCTCGAAGAAATCCTGCAGCTCACCGGCAAACTCAACACCGGTCGGGCCACCACCGACGACCACCATGTGCAGGAGACGCTTGACCTCCTCGGGCGACTGATCCTTGAACATCGCGGTCTCGACGCAGTCCATGATACGCTTGCGGATCTTCTGCGCATCGCCGACTTCCTTCAGGAAGCAGGAGTGCTCCTTCACACCCTTGATGCCTATCATTGTGCGTTAGCGAGTGTCATCAAGACGGGGGGAGTATCGAATTAGTACATACCGAAAGTAGCGTTCTCGGCACCAACACCCACGACAAGCATATCGAAGGGAACCACGGTGTGGGAGATATCACCCTTGATTTCGGAGTCGTCGCTGATGTATACCACGCGCTTCTCGTAGTCGATCTTTGTGGCCTCGGCTTCGTAGAACTTCACGCCGGCGACTTTCTGGCGAAGGATGTTCCGGATCGGCTCCATAATCGAACGGTGCTCAATCAGACCGGTCGTGCACGACGGCAGCAGGGGGGTGAAGAGGAAGTAGTTTCGGGGGGAAACCACGACGACATTGTAGTTTTCCGTGTCGAGCTTCTTCAGCAGAGAAACGGAGCCCCATCCGGTACCTGGCGCGCGGAATTCTCATCAGCAACTATGTTCGTTTTCGCGTCGAACGGGACACTGCAGGAATCCGCGCAAGAGTCTCACTTACCCAGAATCACCAGGGTCTTCTTCGACGGGTCCGGCTCGAACTGCTCGATCGGATGACGTTGCTCGTAGATGCTATAAACCAAGGCACCGGTCATCCCCAAACCGGTCAACCACGTCAGGCGCCAAGCCCACCGCAAAAACCGAAATCGCTTCTTGGGCTTCGGGGCGGGGGCGGTCGGGGCGGCATCGGCGTAAGTCCGACGGGCGACGCGCTGGACGGATTGCTGGGAGAGACCGCTGGAGCGCAAAGGGCGAGCAGCGCGGAGGGCATGGCACGGAGAGCGCGTCGAGAGCGACCTGCGCGACAGCGACGACAAATGCATGATTGACGGGGGGGTCATGTTGGCTCGCATGGCCAAAGTACTTCCAACCATTGTTAGGTTGTCGCACCTAGACAAGGGCGAGGCAGGAAGAGCGCAGGTGGAAAGGAGGGGAGAGGTGGAGGGAGTGAAAGAAGGGAATGGGAAAAAAAGAAAGAGAGAAAGAGAAGAGAGAAGAAAGAAGGGGTGGATAAGAAGATCGACCTCTTCGATAATAAGAGGAAAGGAAAAAAAAAAAAAAAAAAAAGGTCCGCCCAGGTGACTGATCGCGATAGCGTTTTTAGCTCTTTTGGGCGAATCGGTGTGCTTGCTGGGACCGTAGGAGGTTTAGCTGTCCCGGTGGAAGTTTTCCTCTTTTGCTCTTTAACCCTCTGATGGAGTCTGATGGGGTCTGTCCGTGGGGCTTTTCGTTCCAACGCCCCCCCTGGAGCCACCCAAACTCGTCTTTTGTCCGGTAACAGATTGGGAATATTATTATTAAGAATTGGGGTGAGGGGAAATGATCTCGGTGAGGAGATGGATTAGTTCGTGAGGGGAGCAGTCAATACTCCTCCTGAGGGGTCAGAGGTACAGGATTGACTGATGATTCAATGGTGACTCAATTCAAACGATTTGGAGAGAAGTGGTCGTGATGCATATGAAATGACAATCCTTGATAGACCCGACTGACGTCGCACAGTATGAAACTTCCGAATTGGACAGGGATGATTATATTGAACCAGCCAGATGGGAATAGCTGCTCGGTATACGGCAGATTACTAGGTAATTAGGTATATGGACTTTCCCACTCGGAGTAAGAAGATCTCCTCATAACTATATTGTTCAATCATTCAAACTCCAAATCAAGATTGAATCTCAAAATCGATTGATTAATTAGATAAAGATAGCCAGTCAGCTGACACATCACATGCTCAAAATAGCCCACCGCGCTAAACCCAAACGAGCGACTCTGGTCACGGTCCTTCCCGAGAAACTCGCCGGGATCATCCGCCAATTCTAGACCATTTAGTCTTTGAATGGGGTTCCTCTCTCCATCTTGCCAGTCCTCTTCTCGTCTGTCCCACTGACGATGAGAATCCGGGGCAGACTGAGATCCACTCGGGTCCCGTTGGCGTTCTGGGTGGATAGCCCGATTGTGCCTCGGCTGAACCGGTGCTCTCCGGTTCTGACCATGAGCTGTGACGTCGAATCATCCCATTGACTGTGGTCTGTCGATGCTCTTCATGGCTCATGCTCTTCTTCTGTCACACTCGCTATCTATGCTTTGTCGATCGATAATGTGGAAGACGTACCTCCTGATACTTCATCCGACTTGATCCAGGTTTCATCGGAGAGTGTAGGCTTCAACCATGCCGAGTTGCCATGTCCTGTCGAATCTCTCGGGAGGTAGTCCCACGCCCATATGGCGCTTTTTAAATCGCGCTGGATGGGACACTGCCTGTGTTAGATCGCTGCACTGGGCCTGGTGCAATCTCAACTCGGATACCCTTGGATCGTATGACGGGAGACTGCCAAATGCATGAGATCCTCAATTGGGCCAAGTAACGTTTGCTGGGACCGGCTGGGTCAAAATCAACCGGACAAAGGGCAACAATGCTAGGAAGAAATATTCCAGCCCGTGCACGACTCGGCCATTGATGGGAATTGATGCAAAAGTACCCTCTTCTACGGATGCAAGAGCACTGCTTCACCCTCTCATTCATCTTTCTGGCGATTGTGGCAGTCCTACTAATAGTTCCATGCTCCGTACGGAGTACCCAGGACACTAGATGCTCTAGCGCTTTGTGTTTTTATGGCGACGCATTGATGTACACCGTAGTCTCTAGACCCACGTCATCAATATATACCAGTACATGATCCTCATCAATTTGGGGTGATCACCAGCTCATGCTCGAACACGTTGAACCTATAAAATACTTGATAACACTGATAATTGAATTACTATAGTCTACTTCTCTGTGGACCTTCAATATTTACTTTTTGATATGATAAACAGGTAGACAGGTTGATTCATTTCCTGTTAGCTCTTTCAAACGTCATACACAAACCGTGGTGATTATATCTATAAATATATCTACATGTACACCCAGAGAGTCAATAAAACCATTGCATTACCACCACACGATATTACAGATATATCACGATATTCTCACGCTCCACAACAATACATACTACCTGGGCTTACAATATCTTGTTTGTCTTGTTGGGATTCGCTCGCAGAAAACCCCCTACTGAATACATCGCCGGATTCCCTCTCCTCCATCGCAGCCCCTCAGCTTGGACTCAAAACTAAGAACGAGACGAGACAGATCCCTTCGTACCATGTATACGCATAGACACGTATCCCTAGCTTGCGAAGGTCTTGAATGAGAACATGGATGTTGTCATCCACGTAACGCATATATTATACCAAGGGAGTGAGCCATTTGTTTCTCAGATCCGATACTTGTCCCATCACCTAAAGTGCAGATAAGCTCACCATTCGAGGAATAGAAGACGTATAGCATGACGCCCTACAAAATTAGATATTATTACCGAAGAGGCTTAACACACCATATCTACCAACCAAGCCTAAAAATACTCGAGACAAACCCCAGCCAAACAACCCCAAAACCACAAAGCACAAATCTCCAAACCAAATCACACAATTGACTTAGTCTAAGCCCCAATCTCGCTACATATCTGGGCACTCCACTCCCCCTGAAAGGCTAGCCTACCCAAAACTACACCCAATGCACACAGATAAAGGCTACACGAGCAAACGTCGTTCGTCTTTAGACGTCCACAGCTCCTGGTCTGCCAATATCAGTATATTGACTGAGGGCCGGACCTCCTGGGGAATGCGCCCGTATGCAGCGGGGTTCTAGAAGGTATCGAAACGCTGACAATCGTACACATCGACTTGTATATCCATGCTGGTTTGATGGTCCGGCTGATGTACGACGTTCAGAGGGCACCTCCCGGGTACTCGTGTACATGGGGAAGTATTCGCAGGAGTTGCCAGTACAGCAGTAAGCTATGGCGAGAGTGAGAATCGCAAATACAGTTGTCTATTCTCACTGTTAGCTTGCAGGCTATACATAGAGGCGTTGAAATTAGAGAAGCGACATCTGGAGTCGCCTGCTAGACTCTTCTTCGTGATAGGGAATGGGAACGATCTTGAATCAATATATATCAGTATACCCAAAACAGTAAGTATATCATGGGATGGCAGTTATGCTTATCAATAGTGCACTGCTTTTGGTGGCCGTCTGCCACGATGGCTTGGTTTGGGTCATATCCAAGCCATAGCCCGGTCAAAGTGTTGTGCTAGTTGGTGACCACAATCTATCTAAGGCGTCTATCTTGGCCCTTACAAAGTAACGAAAGCACGGAAGTAGATTCCTCTAGTGAGTGGTGTCTGCGTACAGAATAAGCATGTATATCCTAACCAGACTTTCTACGAAGCGTCAGAAACCAGGGAATGGCTTCAGAAAGTCGAGAAGCCGTTAAAGTGATACTCCCTATTAAGATGTATATACTAACTGATCAAATGCTCTACTAGCTGTAACGAAATGAATTACTTATATCTAATAAGGTAAACGGTCAACTTGTTAAGGGTATAATGCACAAAAGAAACTCCACATAAAATCCAGCTGAGCTAGAATGCACCACAGTGACTATAACAAGCTGTCACAAAGAGACGCGGGCGTGGGCAGTATATCATACAACAATGTGGTAATTGGAGAGTAGGTATGGAGTGTATCCTATTGATAGGGAAGAGCCTTTTACTACAGGAAGTCTTATAGACTCGAAGGACGATATCCTTTTGGCCCGATGTAGGAAAGTTGAGGATACCACCACAAAGAAGAGGTCCAAACCCCAGGAATGGTGCTTTTCAGGTGTTGGCGTAGTGCATATCTTTGAAGAATGTCCATGAAGGGTATCATTATGGTAGTGGATCCCCAAACGCACGTATGCAATCAAGGGGTTTAGCTATGTATAAGCTCAGTATGCTTGAACATCACACCAATTGACAACGGCATCCGAAGTGATAGCGACAGACAGCTGTCCTCGAAAACCAATAAATACATATACAAAAGTACTAGATACCCCATGGCGTAAGTAGGCCGTAAATAGTATATGCATCAGCTCTCCTTAGAGTTTGCTGCCCCAGTTATACCAGCGCCGGTCCAGCCTGTGCAACCGGACTTGACGAAAGCCCACGGAAAACCGAGAACGCAGATTATGCGGTGGAGTAAAATACTTTCTCATCAATGGCTGCTCCCACGGTAAGCCGCGGTCGGAAGAGGCAACCCGTATACGTAGCAATAGAATAGTAGGCAGCATGACATAACTTCACAGTTTGTCAATAGGAAACCATCCTGCTTGCGGTCTAGAACACGGCTAAGCAAACTGGGCCTTGTAGCTTTGATTTGAAGGCTGGCTGGCGGATAGATACTTTGTTCTAGCGAGCTTCGATAAAGATCGCTGTGACGGAGTCCTTGTCCTCCTCCTCAATGGAACGCCTTTCCCTGGATCGCTTTGAAATTGGCCCAGGCGCAGACAGAATCCTGCGAGGAAGGTCCGGGGAATATGTAGCTGGTAGATATTAGCTGGCCATACATAAATTTTTGGGCGATTCCGCGAGCAGATAGATAGATCCCTGGCGCGGATGAAACTCGACCCGACTCGGTTCGCTGGCTGGCTTTGTGCATGGGATGCTCGTTGCCCTAATCAGGCGAAGAAAGCAAGACTTTGACTTTGTCAGCTGTTTGGCTTTTGTGTGATCGGAAAACCTGTCTGTCTCTCTGGGTTCAGTAATACCACTTGTCGATGGCATGGCCCTCTTTGAGGGCAGCCCGTACATGTCAACAGAACGTTGACGGCATATGGTTGCCTCGCCGTGTGTCGACAATGATGGTTGCGTGTGGCTTGCAGGAGGATCAGTCGACTGAATCATTTCGAAACCGAGTCAGACGACATGAGGGAGAATGGAGATCGTGATTTTCTTATTTTCTTTATTTCTGAAATATTCCAAACCTCTCTTCATATGGCTGTTGGCGTTCTCATTTCTTTGTTCGGATATCTGTTGGATCAAGAATCCGCCAACGATTGGCATGGTCCCCGATATAAAAAAAAACTTAAGGCGTACTTTGTCAGATGCAACGACAACCAACTCGCCCAGCTCTATTTGTTGGTTGACGCGGCCGGCAGCGCGGATGCGTTGAGTCTGCGCAGACACATAAAGTACATCATCCACTGCAGCTGCGCGATGTACCTCCCCGACCATGGGGCCCATGAGATCAAATCACCAGCTTTGAGAAGTACGAGCTATCCCAGGGACAAGGGACGAAGGTATCCCATTGCCTACCTCATGTACGAATACGCCCAGCCCAGTCCGATACGACGAGCACCTCCAAACGAGCGCCAAGGCCGATGACAATGAGAGCTTCGTGGAAATCATGGACGGGCTTTCTGATTCCCTCATTCGGCAGCGCATGCAGGCACTAACCCCAAACTAGTTATATTGGCTTTTCACCCGCGGCGCGTTTGTCCCTCTGTTCAAACTTTTGATGATATATCAAAGAGACTGGAAGGCAAGGTCTCGAGGTATAGAGTATACAGCCAATATACAGCCTGGAGATTGACGGGTTTCCAAGGTGGAATGCAGAGACTGGCTGGACTGGCCGCCGCTGCGTTGTCAAATCCTCGTCCCACTCGTCCAGAACTTATATGCGGTGATAGGCCAACTTCACGTGTGACTGCGAAGTGTGATGGTGGTTTTGATAGAGCAACAAGAGCTGTGTCACGAATATACCATAGAGGGAATATGAAGTTGTCTGTTGTGATATAGAGTTAGTTAATAATTGAAGGACACAGCACACCAGAGGTGGCTCGCTGTGTTCAATAGGGCGCTGGTTGTACCCTGATCTGAGTCTCATTGTGACGCCACAGCTTCACTATGAGCGCAATTACTACGCCTTCCTTGAATCCGTTTCCTGACATTAGCTGTTTGTAGCCCATCACTATCCATCCACGAAGAGCCCTTCTGCTGGGTCGCATATCGTATTCCAGCCGGTTCCATGCGCCTGGAAGGTCAAACCAAGCAAAGGCATTCTCCACCCAAACATTCGACAGTACGAGGACACGACGTACGATTCCGATCGAGCCGACCAGCCGACCGACCGACTGACTCGCAACTCATCGGAGGAAAGCAAGTTGACAGCATTGCGAGTTGCACCTCGGCGACATATTCGGTTATCAGCACGACTAGAACATGCCGTCTTCCTGTGCGTCCCACACATGCGACAGAGCATTACGTGGATCAGTCACCACAGTCGATCTAGACAAGTAGATCCATGTCGCGTGTCGTATGAAGGGGCCTATGACTGCACCGCGAAAGGATGACGATAAAATCGATTGTTACAATGCTACTCCTGAAGACGCAACACTCCCCATATGGGAATGACTAGATAACCTTGCTCGGCAGCACAGCCTGAGACCAGCTCGCGGGTGCAAGGAAAGTAGCAAGTAAACAGATGAGTGAGAACAGTGGCACAGAGCGAAAAGTGGCAGTGATAGTCTGGACCGTCCCACTCCAGGCATCTTTGTTTGACCCGACCAGTTGTCCCATAAAAAGATCAAACAAACAATTTTAGTGGAATAGCTCCAAAAGAACCTGCTTTAACCATGCCTTGATAATCAGTATGACATTATCAAAATTATGATTGATTATCACCATCGTTACCAATCCATCTAGACTCCAACCTTACGTGTAGGTGACTCCACCACGCGTTCTGGCAAGTGACAATGTCACTAGTGTCCTGTGTTTGGGCGGTTGACCACAGACTGAGGCCCTAGGCCAGGGTCGATGTCGGATGATTATGAATGATAATCACTTATCACAGCCACTCCAGGCATTATAATGATATTAAACCGAACTCACAAGATTGTTCCTGTTTGGGTAATTATTCTGTCGATCTAATAGACTACGCTGAAACCGATTAATATCATTTCGAACCACCCAGACTCTTACGAAGGTCATGTGAGGTCATGTGCTCATTTTCATCTGGTTAGGAAAGCGGGGCCCTAGCTGAGGCAGGGATACTTGTAAAACCGGTCGAATTCGCTGAGCGCATGGTGCGAATGGTCATACAACTGGCTGGAGCTTCTGTGTCTAGTGTTCAATGATCCATACCGGATACTACTTACTGTCCGTCGAGTGCCTATAAGAAGCGGCCTCAGGCATATGAGGAAGTGAGACAGACTCGTAAGGGACCAGGTAGAGTAGAGTCATCTGGCCCCGAACTTAATAAAAGCGATCTTTCATTATTGCGATCGCATCCCTCGGACTCAAGGGTGTTTACACTTTACACACCGAACACAGCAGTCCAGACGGTCTGAGACATGATAGACAACCGCCCCCCTCCCCTTTCTCCTCCTTCCACTATGAGCCATCAACCTCACTGGACCAGCTAGTTGCTACTCAGTCGCGAGGTGGGCTGCAAAGATGCAGACAGACATCGGCTGGACATAGTGGCCCTGCACGGGGCTGTCTGATTGGCGCAAATCTTACGAAACGCTGGGTGGAGGGGGGGGGCGGGCGTGTCTCCCCATCAGTGTGGAAAGTGACTCTTTATATTACCTGGTAGATAATAGAGAGGTTTCATACCTGCCGTGCGTTCTTGTATCCCCTCTCGACAAGACTAGGACGGGGTACGAGCAAGCATGGCGGCGCGCGTCTCCGTAACGGGGCCCCAGAATCAATATGCCAGCTCCTGCTGACCTTGTCCAGCAACAATGAGCATATGGTGTGGAGGGGGACCAAACTCTACTGAGGAGAGGACGGAGGAGAGGCTGAGGGTCTGATAATGTATTTACAAATCGGTCGCGATGATAAGGTGAAATACTATTGTTGAACTGGAGACACATGTCTACTACTCCTTGTATAATTGGATGACTTCTTTTCTGTGTCTGCCTCGTCTGAGGTCGATGCAATATCCTACGGAGTGTAGAAGGGGTGCGTCTGTGTGGTTGGGTACTTACTATACGACATCCATCCATCCAACCTACGTAAGGAAGGCTCTTGTGATATCGAACCACACATATCGAATAGCGATATTGATCCGAAGACAAGGGCGGTGGGATCTTCAGCATCATAATTACAGTACATGCGATCATCGGAGTGACCGAGTTTTATTTTCTTTTTCCTTCTTTACCTTTCCAACATGGGGCTCGGTTACCACCACAATGACAATCAATAGCGACATATCCCCAAGCGACTGACTGACCGACCGCGACGATCCCAGCGCCTCGTCAAGAGTAGAGTATATAGTAAGTATCCTTGCACAGTACGGAATATTGAAACCAGTCAATCCATCCAATCCTATTCAATACGCTCCATACGGCAACTCCTCACAGCATAATCGAAGGGGATAGGCGGGAACCAATACACCCAACGAGCCTGGGCAACATGAACGAAAATCAAGTCAGGCTGGCTCATTCCTTCAAACGCCCCACGACTCATAACGGTCGGCAGTAATAAGGCTGCAAAGTACTCTGTACATCAGTTATAGAAGTTACTACTATAACACCCCCTGTTATACTTGGGGCTAGATGGTCTCTGCAGATGTCGAGGTTCACACGGGCCTCGTAGAAGGGATTATGATGTATCTATTTCTTACAACGCCAGACCAGACCTGACTGACCTGACCTGACTTTCCCCACCATACGAGTGATGTTGTTTGTTGACTGACTTATTTCCGAGTCATTGCTGCATAAATGATGAGTACTGGAGTGGGTTGGTTGTCCAAGGATACGGCAATCATTTATTTTTTTCCCTTTACTTTTTTTCTTCTTCTTCAATCCTGCATGTAAGGAGCCAAGAAAAAGGACAAAGAAAAGAAAAGAAAAGAAAAATTGTGGGAGGTGTGATATCCCATGTAAATTGCTGCTGGCTGTCCTTGCGTGTTATTTCCTTTGATTAATTATGGAAATCGCGAACCAGTCCGGTGACGCGATCATTTGCCGACGCGCCTGCAGTGTGAGAAGAGAAGAGGAGAGAAGCGAGCTGGGGATGACAACCAACAACCCATTGACTACGAGCTTAGGCCGCGCATTAATGTCGACTTCGTGGGGGGTGGATAGGAGAAAATCCCCGGTAAATATCATCGCCCAGGAAGGGTAGATAATGTATGTATGGATGAAGCACAAGCTGAGACTAACGTGGGAAGGGGGCTAGAGGGGGCAATAAAATAATTAAGAACAAGGATTATTATTATTATTATTATTTTTATTATTAGCCTGGAGCCATAGCATAATCAGACAAAAGCAGTAGTAGGTTCTGTCCACTGTTGAAGAGGACAAGGCTTGTGGCAGGACTCTCGCGCGGTACGAGAGATTGTCGAGCTGATCAAAGCCTTCGCATTATTGATGCTGATCCGTTTACAAGCACAGGGGTTTTAGAGAGTACCACACCATTACGAAATGCGTTGCTTCCTTCCAAGCCTCCAACAGGAACGATGTACAGTCAGACGTAGGTAGGCGTGCCCTGCCTTGCCGAGTACAGTAACAGTCGAAGCCCACCAAACCAGACCAGTCATCATCATCATTGGGGTCCTTTGATCCCAAGGAACCTTACCATTACCAAGAGGAGGGGCGAGGGGGGAGAGGTTTATCCACTACTCCATCAGGAGAACTTTAACCGCCCGGTCAAAGGGGATATCCTATCGCGAATCAGTCGTACATAATAGCACTGCTAAAGACAAGAAGAGCAAAGATCAGCTCGCCGGGGAGGTAACCTCGGATTGGGATAACCAGTATGTTTCATCGAACCGCCCTGCAAGATGTGGAGTAGGAGGGAGGAACTTTCTCCTCATCATGGATATCTAGGTATCAACTATAAAATGAAAACCGGCATCAATGAATGGGGCACAAAGGGTCCTACTTGGTTCGGAACGAAAAATAGCCGAAGTTCGAGAAAAGCGCCATCGCCAGCATACATAGTACATGCCTAGTTGGAAACCCTTGGACGTGGGATGAGCTAGATCAATGTTAATTTCAGGTTCTAAAAATCGGTGATGCCTCTTGTCATCGAGCGGGGAGGAAATTAGTCAAGTGCCAGGCAGCAACTGGGCCCGATCGCGTTAGTCGTTGGAGAGCCACATGGTTGTTGGTTTGGCCGTAGTCGGGATAGGCCATCGTCATTATTGGCAACTGTCCTGTAGTATGACTAGACAGGTAATGAGTGAGCTAATAATAATATACAGCAACTAACTGATTATCGACAGTTTAGACAATTATCATCAGTTTTGTAGTATAGTGGCGGTCACCGAGGATTTTGAACCTCGGCCACGGTGCCGCATCCGGAGGTGGCAACAAGTTGGATTGGTTCAACATGGTCGATTCTCTACCAATTTCGTCGTAGTAGGCAATGGTGCCTGTCGTTTTGCTTTTGCTGGTCGGGCGTTTTCCTGGATCATCACACACTACGTAACGATATGGAATAATAATACCATCATGTTTAACAAGCCTTAATAAGGTTGAATAATACTGGATAAGATTGAATAATATCAACCGACATTACTGACAGGGAGTGCCAGAGTATAGAGTAAAACCGACCGTGACCGGCCATGTCCAAACGAAATCCGCCTTCATACTACAGAAACTATACTCTCCTAATCCTTCTCATTTTGCCCCCCATCCTCTCCGCCGACTGTCCCGGCGACGCGGAAAGGATTCGCCTGGAAACGATAGCAGCAAGATAGCCTCTGAGTGGCCGGACTCGGTGGAGTGTGTGGTATTGGGTTTAGTGAAGAGAGACTTGTGGCAGCAATCCTTCAGAGAAGACCCGAAAACCACCAAAGCAATAATTATGCTGGGACGCGGTGGATAAGGTAGGGAAACGAACGGATCGAATCCGATCAATGAAAAATAAAACCAAATAAACGAGAAGTCGAATAATGATAATTACTGGTTGCGGTTAAAGACAGCTAGCTCCGAAGTCGATCCTCGCACAGAGCAGCCGCCGACATTATGCCGGTTTTGTTATTTCTATGCAAACACTCGAAGAGAAGGCATGCGATGTATTCTGGACCCTCATGACGAGGGGTGATCGCCGTAAGACAGTACCAAATAATCATGATTTTTGATATTATACAAATTTGAATTGTTATCGCCGCCCTTCTCGCATGCTTTTGGTCTGTGGAGTGGTCGGATGACAAGTGATCCAAGGATTCAATCCGTGTAATCAATTTGATATCCTTTCAGTTTTACCTCCATTTGGAGGATCTAGACGGGACTTTGAAAGTTTCGAGAGATAGCATTGAGCTAATAATAATAGCATCAATTTTAATATTAAATGCACGAGCAAATTATAGAAAACCCGTAATAAAACTCAATCATAAATCAATAATAAACTATGAAGTGTGATAATACTGGTTCAAAGTTGGTTAGCTGGAAGATGGAGCATGGCATATACACACGGCGCCCAGAGTCCAGTCCAGTTAACCCCACTGGGCAAGAGAGAACAAACCACATAGCCTTCTTGAGTTCTGGAACACCAGAACCCACCGTGTCTATTTGTTACACTTGTCAGTGGTTGTTGGCCCAGACCTAAACCAAGACCATGATGGAAAAAAACGGAACACATTTGTCTTCTGACCATCCGTCTGATTGGTCAAACATTTATCTTTCCGCCATGACTATCAATCAAGTTGATAACTTTCAAGCCCGCAATACTGAGCCAGTTCCGCCAAGGTATAAGCCTGGTTGAATGGGGGCGTGTTTCTTCCCATCCTGCTTTGTTTGGGATCTCCATGCGATCACGGGGCGTCAAAAGCACAGGGAAGAAGGCCGAGACTTCGAGATCCCAACATCCCCGTTCTCATCCGGGCCACACCCGGAACCAGTGTAGAGTTTGATTCTATACGAAGGCGGCTAAGTTTCCATACTCCGGTTTTATCTGGTCGTATACTTCAATGTTTCTGCCTATCGGCATTCATTCAACTGGACCCTCAATCCAACGGAATCTCTCGGTCGGTAGCCTGACTAGCTGATATACGGATAGTATGTTCACAATCATTCTCGGTTTGGTTTGAACCATGGAGATTCTCTCCACGGATTAGTATCAAATAAATTGATCACGATAAAAAAGAAAAAAAAAAAACTCATTCCGGCAACAAAAAGCATGGCGACGCCCTAATGATGTGATGTTGGGCTACTGTTAGTTGTAATGCAATAACTACTCCATATACGAAAGTCTAAACAGCCCCCGAAAACCTCATAATTTCGTCAATATCCTACTAGGGCGAGGGCGAAACTTGAAGAAAGGAGAGGCGAAAAAAGCAAATAAAAAGAAGACGACAAAATGGAGTAAAAAGGCTCCAGGTTGACAAGATCAGCAATAATGCCCATCAATCAAAGCGGATGCTATGTATGCATCATCACAATCCGGTCATTCCTGTGTCTCCCCGATATGTTGGTGGATGGTACCTCAAATAGCATCTGTAATGGCTTAGAGTCATAGACGACGGAGTAGATATGGAAATGTAGTACTCCACAGTGGCATACTAGAAGATATAGAATTATAAATTAAAACATTTTCTCAAAAGAAAAATAAAATTACAAGAAAGACAGGCAAAAAAAGATCTTAAAGGGCCATCGGGTTATGCTAGTCACGTTGCTTGCTGATTCGTATACACGTTCCCCGTCCCCCCCTCCTCCTCCTAAACCTCTCACTCGTTTCCACCCCTTCCTCATCCTTTCCTTTTCCAACTTCGAAGGGCGGGGGTTGGTCGTTAGCCACTTTTTGCGCGACCGGGCGAATGAGAGGTCGCATTGATGTATCGCTCTGGAACATTTGATCTGCTCCACCTGGTAGGTATCATGGATGAAAATTACAGGTGACAGAGATTGGAAATGATGGAGTCTTTTTGGTCTGTCCAAACCATTTCCAATGATCCATGCACAGAGTATTCCGTACAGTCGTCAGACTGATTGATTGCTCAATGCCGACGTACAGAAAGAGAAGACGGAAGACGCAAAAGAAAGAAAGACAGAGAAAAAAAAAGATTGAGGTGTCACGGGCAAAACTTAAAGAGGTCCATTACGCTACATGGCGAGCTGTTCGATCGTCCATCTCCAAACTAAAATCTTCGGAGAAGTGGTAATATTGGGAAATGCATCGTCGGACAGTATCATCTAAGTGGTTACTTCTGTGCCCTTGACTGTATGGTGGTGGTTGTACGCCGACGTTGGCGTTGACGATCAAGCGTCCTGGTCAGCTCAGCACTATTCGACTTTCCTCCTCCGAACGCAGAGGTAGCCGGAAATGACCAGGCGTCTCGTCTCGATTACCAGAGCATCACCTAGCACTTTCGCAGTAGATGATGTAAAGAGTAGGTCCTTGGCTGGATAGCTAACTAACCTCTACAGTACTACTCCGTACAATGCCAGTAGTTTTCGAATTTTGGGTGATATGGGACCCTGGTTGGGCAGATGATCAGGAGTAAAATATCTACCTAGTTTTCCCCTGTATATAAGTTTCTCGGCAGAGGTAGTATCATCGCGACCAAGGATTGAATCCATTTCCCACTTCCATATGGGGCAAAGGAGGCAAACTGCTCAGAAGAAGTCCTTTGATACGCTCCCATAGTGTTTATGTACCATGTAATCCGTACTCCGTACTATGTGCTAGGCGAAGCATATATGGAGTAGCACTATTGGTAGGGTGATCACTAGATGGCTGCTGAACGCAGCGGTATCAATAATAAAGATAGTTTTTTTTCCCTTTATTATTATTTCCTTTATTTTGGTGTTTTTATTTCCAGCCGCTTTCTGCTTTCCCTTGTTGGTTTTTGTCTCAAGGCGAGTCAGAGAGAAGATAAGGAGGTTCACTTTTATTGCAAATTGTCTGAGCATCATCCATCCCCATCCTTAGCGCCGGTATCCATGCCATGCTAGGGGACCTGGGAATGGTAGTGACTGTCTGTCTTGGACACATTTCCCCCCCCCTCCTCGTCCGGGGCCCCCATTGTTAGTTTCACCACCTTGTTGCCACGGGAGGGCTGCGCAATGTGATAATCCCAAGAGTGATATCAGACCATGAAAACAAAAATTTCTCTTTGGCGCCGATCCAACCAGAATCCCCGAATCCATCATTCCTAATGTATCGATGTACACGAGCCCAGCTGACAGGGGGCCCGTAAGGGAAGTGGAAAGGGAAAAGTCCCCAACCCGTCCGTCGTCCTCCGCCGTCGCCGGGACTGCGCCTCCATGGGTCCAAGGGTTTTTTTTTTTTTTTTTTTTTTTTCTTGGGGGTCGGGTGGGCTCTCTTCTTTTCGCCGGCAAACTAAACTACCTACCTAAACCATTTGGTCACTTATCCTAGAAGGTACCATGAGTCCGTAACGACCGATTGTCCTATGGTCGCGAAATCCAGAATTATACCGGGAAGGACCTAGTGGCGGCATGACGATGGACTGGAATTAATTTTGGGCTATTGGAATCGTCGAACACACCGCAGAGTGACACGCGGAGATGATGAATGGATCCTTCTTTTCGTTTTCTTTTTCTCGTTTTCTTTTTTTCGTTTTCATTTCTTTCTTCAATTTTTTGTCTTGTTTTTGGGTTTAATGGATTTATGGTTGGGGCGTGCTATGGAATCCTACGACTGGCCAGAATACAACAGACTAACAAGAACGATCAGTTGGACGATCGAAAATAGCAGTCTAAGAAAAGGCGCCGCAGACGAGATCGGTGTTGGATGGGGAGATGATGATGAATTATGTGGGGTGGATACTGGATAGGGAGGGTAATAAACCAAGTAGGTAATAATACAGTGATTTGGACGGGTAGAATATTACCAGTACCAGTCCGGTCGGTCGGCAAGGTTGGTTGTTGGCAAAGGCATGTAGGGCGCATAGCTAATGCATTATTATTATGTTGGGTGTGCATTACCAGGTTCAGATGGATCAGGGGGGGGGGCGTTTGTGGCCGTTGCTGACCCCCCTCAGTATGGAGACTTACTCGTATACTTCTTCGCGTCGCAAATTACTTTACTTGGATGGGAAAAGTACTACGGATAGTTAGGATGTATGGGGATCCTAGGCACAAATCCTGGTAAAGTGACCTATCTGTACTTCTGTGGTATCACTTCGTAAGGACGGTGTCAAGAGGTCCGGCGGCTACAACTTATCCACTATTCACAGGGAAAAGGAAGGCAAGGCAAGGCAAAAGGCCCGGGAATGAACGGGTCAAACACGGCGATTGGAGGGTTGAATTGGTGCTCTTTTCGACGAGTGGGGTTTAAAGTCATTGGCTGACCATTTCGTGGGCCTTCTGGGTCCTCCTCGTCAAAGTGACGCTTCCATCAGCTTGTTGTTATTTGTCCAATAAACTGGCCAAACAAGCGTGCTGTGTCTCCAGCTGCATATACCTGCCTTGGTCTTTTTGGTGGGGACGCAAGTACGCAGTAAGAAGCTACGAGGCTGGTCAAAGTCGGTTTGCTTCAATCATTACCTACGGAGTAGAGGTGTTATTCTTAGGTTGTACGGGAGTACGGGGGACTCAGGCTCTTTCCGACCATGAAATTGACTACGAAATTGACATGACTACTGGGAGCATTATCATGACTATTACTACCTACTATGTAGTACTATTCCATCGGTGCAGTGCTGTGGATAGGTACGGACTGGGGGTCGGTCATTTACAGCCAATTTCAGTCAAGGCTAGTGTTAGTGTGTAATGTAATGGTACTCTCTGGCAGTATCCGGGCATGTTCCATACCGGGGAACAAGAGGATCGGTAATCCTCTGTCTTCTATCCCTCCTAAGAGCAGCAATAGCAATATGATTTGAGCTCATTAGCCTGATGATTAATACCACACCCAGTCAATTCCCCTCCACCCACACCATACCATATGTGCCCCGTCTTGTTTCTTTACCCTTGCCATACCAACTAGAGTTCCGGTTGATTCACCTGGTTTTTTTGCCATCCTTTGGGAGCTTTCCAAGGTAACCCACAGAGTCCGGTTCATATTTCTACCTATCAGTGATAATCCCTCGTCTTTGGCCACTCTTACCAAAATTTCCATTCTGTACACACAAGTGACCCATAATTCCAACTTTTCCGCCTCTCTGTTTTTCTTTTCTTTTTTTTTTTTCACTTTATTGTTTTTTCTCTCCTTCCCCAATTCAGTCATCCCCTTGGTCCATCCATATATAAACTGTAAGCATTGAGGTTCCCCGAAGTAAAATCATCCAGGTATGATTCCGTAAGGATCGTTTGATGATTGCACCGGTACTGCGGCGCCAATGGAATTTTGTATCCTATTCCCCCCCTCTCATTCCTTTGCCTTCAACCTGGTTCAACTAGATTCATACACGAGTGCACAAACCCCCCTTTGCTCACTTCTCCCGTGCCTCCCGGGAAGCTGACAATGCCCCCTTCACCCCTGGGGTATTATTTTGAGTGTATATGGAAGTACGAATTATACTTTTGTTTTGTTTTGTTTTGCTTTGCTTGCTTTGATATGGTTTGCTATAGTCTGGTTTAATTGATTGATTTACTATTATTATTCTTATCAGTACTTTGTATTATTTCTGCTTTATGCTATCATTTGGAATATCAACTCGGATACATAATTATTTACCAAACCTTAAGCCTGAAAAAAAAAGTAATTAAAGAAACCAAAAAAGATCAAAATAAAAAGGTTATTTGGGCGGAACACCAAGAAGACGGTTGCAATGTGACGCTAAAATTGATTTATAATTGGATCTGATATGGGTCCTGACGGGGACTCAAACAATCACCACTACGAGGTTCTTGTCCGAAATTCCCACCCCCTCCTTCTCTTCCTCACTTTCCGCCTCTCTGGCTGACTGATGGACGTTTCTCCCGTGGACTGGACTGGACTGGACTTGGGGGGCCCAGTTTACTCACTAGTCGCTCAGCCTACCCTTTCTTTCCTTTATCATTATTATTATTATTATTTCTTTTATTTTCTTCGCTTTAAACTCACTTTACTGGTACAAGACTAGGGCTGCTCACCTTGTTACCCTTCCACTACTCCGTAGCATGCATCCACTTGTTCCCTTGCCCCCCCTCCCCTCCCCTCAACCCCCCCGTGGGCTCTTCTGACATCAACCGGTATTTCCATCACTCTTTCAAGACAAAGCAGAGACAACCAATCTAGGATGACCAAACCGGAACCGACCCAAACGAGTCCAGAAAGGAGGATCTGCCTTCTGGACCTGCGTCCGGGTCAAACTCTGTCTACTCTGTATGGTCACAGCACTTTGTTCCGACCGAGAATTAATACCCTGGCTCATGCTAGCGGAGTTGGATGATTTATTAGTATTTGCTGTATGAGGCATGATGTCTTGACCTCATCCTTTGCCTATAATTACCATTTTTTTTTACTTTTCTTTTCCTTTTTGTACCATTTTTGGTTTCTTTTTATTTTCCTTTTGTTTTATTCTCCTTCCCTTTTTCCTTCTCCTCTCTCTATCTCTTATTACAATTTTTAATTTATTCATTTTTTGAATTTACCTTTTTATCTTGTTTTGATTTATTTTATTTTTCACTCTATTTCCTTTTCCACTTCACCCTTTCCATTCCCTGCCTTATTCAATTTTAAATCCATTCTCTTACATGGTTTGGATCCATAGAGCGTCTTGGTATACTAGCTTTTTGGTTTTTTTAGTTATTTAATTCACTTGCTGGATTCTCTTCTCATTTATTTTATTTTATTTTATTTTATTTTATTTTATTTTATTTTATTTTATTTTATTTTATTTTATTAATTACTATTCCATTCTACTATAATACTCTGGGTATTTGATTATGACTATCCTTTACTTTGATTTGATTTTCATTTAATTATTCTTAGGACATACTTCGCTTTGATCTATAACTGGTTGAATCGCCAACTGCTATAGTTCCTGCTTATACCTTCACCTCACGTCCCTTCCTTTTTATTCTCGATATATCTCTCGATATTGCTATGAATACTATGTGATAGTTTTGTCTATCTTGGCCTGGAAACCCCCTTCACCAGATCTTGCCTCTCACCCCTTTAGTGCCTTCATTCCACCAGGCAAGGCATGGTCAACATTCACGAGCACCACTGTTGCTATCCGACCAAGACCCGCATGGCTTCATGATATTCACAATTAGAGAGTATACAACCTCGAATCTTGTGTCTACCTAATTGACCCATTCCTGAGGGTTTCACCCCCCGACTGCTCATTCACTTTTCCGCCGTTACAAACCAGCGATTGCAACCGTGGATTGGTAGTGGATAGTGACATTGAATATATCACCATCTGTCAATGAGAGCTCCGCAACAACTCCGGTTACCAAAATTACTCTCCTAGATCTCTCAACCTCAGTCTTCTTGCCGGATTTTTCTTTTCTCTTTCTTGCCATATGTCTCTTCCAGTCCTCCGGACACACTCATTTCCTACTGTCCCTCCGATCACCCCCACCCCACCTGTCTACACTCGCGCGGAAGGCGTAAGGAAGCGACATCTCGAATCTGTGCCCGACGTGTCGGATCACTGGACCGCTCCCTTCAGGGACGGTTTACCAACTCCTCCCAGCGACATGACCGGCGTGGCCTACAACAGCATACCCCCGTCCAACTATGGCTCGAAATTGGAGGGCATCACCCTTCCGCCCTACGCCAAACCCCCCAATTACTCGTGGATTCCCTCGGAGCCGTCGAGTGCCGTGACGCTATCCAACCACCGAAACCATCAGCCGTCAATCCAGAACGCCCCGGCCTCGGAACCGGAGAGTCGGAAGAAAAGCACCAATTCTGTCCCCTCATATCTAAAAGTTCCTCCATCTATCAACAATGGCAAGGGGAGCTTGACTGAGTTCGCTGCGCAGGTGAGCTCTCGATCAACTATATGTTGAAGGTGGACTGGGTACTGACCAGAATAGATGACGTGCCTCTTTTGGTTCGAAAGCACTGCCAAGTTGAAGGCCATTGAAGACCGCCTGAACCCCGCCCCTTACCTTGTTCCGGAGGCCTTTCCTACGGCCGGATTTCAGAAATGGGTGACCAATATTCTCTCGACCACCCAAGTGAGCCAGAACGTCATCCTACTGGCATTGATGTTCGTTTACCGCCTAAAGAAGTTTAACCCCGGAGTGCGAGGGAAGAAGGGCAGTGAGTATCGTCTCATGACGATTGCCTTGATGTTAGGGAATAAATGTGGGTAACCCGAGGCGCTTGCAAAGTGATGCAACGGAGAGCTGACTGGTTTGCAGTCCTTGATGACAACACTTACACCAACAAGACCTGGGCCGAGGTCTCCGGGATCTCGGTTCAAGAAATTCACATCATGGAGGTCGAATTTCTTAGCAATGTTCGGTACAACCTGTTCGCGTCCGAGGAACAGTGGGCGGAATGGCATACGAAGCTTGCTCTTTTTGCCGACTTTTTCAACAAGGCGACTCCTGCACTGGAGACCAACGAAATGGGCCCATCCCCGCCAGTCCTCCGTCTCTCGCCCAATTTGGGACCGCTCCCTCGGGTGCCGCAGCTGTCGTCTCCAGTATCCAAACTGCCCTCGCCCCCCGCATCTGATTCTCTTCGCTCTCACAACTGGAATTTGCCATTGAATGGCCCAGCATACTCGGCCGCTCCCCAGCCACGGAACGAGGGACCCGTTCTTTCTCGAAAACGTACTCGAGACGAGCAGATCGAGGAGCATCCGGCCAAGAGAGTGGCAATGCCAAATTCCGCGCAGAAACCTCTGCCTGTCTTGCCGCCGTCGTCGGCGTTGGCGAACATGCCAGCATTGCCTTCAGTCTTGACTCCGACATCAGCCACTTCACAACCTTCTCTGCCCACAAGTGTCTCGAGACTGCCTCCACCTAACTTCCCGCCGCCCTCCTCTTACGCCTACACCCCTACTATCCCGACCCCGGTATCTCAGTACCCCCCCGCCGCCTCTCGCGCCATGCAGTCTTCTTTCCACCCCGCTCCCACCTGGCCGTCTCAAATGACTCAGTCGATGACTGTCCCCCCCATGACCAATGGACCTTATGCCTCCAATACATCGATCTCCCTGCCAGATCCTGGAAGACTGAACAGTAGTCCATTCGGAGTGTCATCGGCCACCGTGTCTCCTGCATCGGCATATTCCGTCCATACTCCTCAAACCTATCCATCTCCCTCCTACCTTCTCGCGAACCGAAACTCGCCCTATCGGCCCGTGCGAAGCGTCAACACCCTGTTGATCCCCCCGCCATCCTCGTCATTGCAACAGCAACGCAACATCCCCTACGAGCACATGCACTATCAGCCACTCGGCAAGACTGCGGCCGACCGCAAGTCTGGTCTGTTGCCGTACCTTCAACCCGAGGATTGGTCGCAGGGACAGCAGTTCCTCCACCCTATCTTCCACTCCACCCCAAACTATTAGAGATGGCTGGATTTCATTATCGCAAAACCACCCATCACGCGTTACGACGATTCATACGAGAGAGATGCTGATCCTTCTTCCATTCTGATTATTGAACTTACGACAACTCTGTATATTGTACTTTTAACCTTTTCTTCTTCTATTTTTCACGACCTGGCATCATTATATGGCGTTTTGACATAGAACTCGGATTAACAACGTGTCTGGGGGATTGAAGACTTTTATCCATTCTCATTCTCATTTCATCTACTCCTGAAGCATTATGGGACTCGGCGTCTTTTATCTATCTTCTACTGCAGATTTGATCTGCGAATACATACAGTGTGTTGATTTATGCAATGCATGTTTAGGCGCTTTCTAGTGGTGTTCCAAATGGACATACTTAGCTAGGTCGGCTGGCAGGTCTTCTGCTGGCAATCAAAATGATTATCGTGTGACATTATTGCTTCCTATACTCTGTAGTTGTGGAATTTATCTGTAGTGTTATCCAAAGTCGCGTAGAACTTTACTACCTCGCCTTAAGTAATAGTCAATGAACAGATATAGTCTTGTCAGGTGACTGATTTTCGTCGTCACTGGACGGTCAACATCGTAGTAATCATGCCAGTCCACCCGGACCTACAGGCTCCTCTAATCATAATTACCAATGCCATATTGACCAATGTATATATAGCATTTGCTGCTCTGACCGACGCGGGGGTACTAGGAGGATATCAAGGAAGGGCTTGGCTCATAGAGCTTTACTGGTCTGGTTTAAATAAAACTTCGGTATTCGTCGGTGTATTCTACAGCAGGTACTCCGTTAGGAGAGAGATGTTTTGAGCCAGTTGCAGGTGTTGAGTGGTGTGTTTTTATCGGTTTTTTTTTTTAATCAAATGTTTTCCCATTTTACAGCTTTTCAATAGGATTTACTCCGTCGAGGAGCACGAATGATTGGTTATCGTAAGTCTCTTGACGATATATTGACTTACGGACTTGGTGGTTTTTGTTAGTAAACGGCCCGACATTTATCCACCCCGGGCCGCCAGCAGCAACAACCCGGAAAGATCTTGTCGCCCGTTCGTCCCCATCCATATACATAACGCCGCCCATAACCACGCCGTCCACAACGCCATTGCAACAATGGCTCCCAAACTCCAAGCGTTGGCCATGCAATGGCAGCGCGCCCTCGTCAAGCCAATCGTGGCGACCCCAACACAGTTCCTCCTCCCGCAACTGCAGCAACAAACCAGGAACGCCCACATCCTCGCCTCGCTCTCCGATAACCCCGGCGCCTACAACAAGAAGATCCGTCGCGGTCGTGGTCCTGCCTCGGGGAAGGGAAAGACGTCCGGTCGTGGTCATAAGGGTCAGGGTCAGCACGGGAAGGTCCCTGCGGGATTCAATGGTGGTCAGACGCCGGAGATTATTGTGCATGGTGAGAGAGGGTGGAATAATGTGTATGTTTCTTTCCCTCTTTCTTTTTCTTTTTTTTTCTTCTTCTTTCATTTTAGGAATTGCATGTTATATGCTCCAAGAGGAGAATCAATATTCTAACAGAAGCTAGTTTCGCCCTCGACCTCGCAACCGTCAACCTAGACCGCATCCAATCCTGGATCGACCAAGGCCGCATCGACCCAACCCGCCCGATCACCATCCGCGAGCTCGCCCAATCCCGCTGCATCCACCAGACCAAAGAAGGCGTGAAGCTTCTCGGCCGCTCCGCCGACGCCGACACCCCCACCGACGCCTCCGCCGAGACCCAGGCCGCCACCGGCAGCAGCAGCGCCCTCAAGCAGCCCATCCACATCGTGGTATCGCGCGCCTCGGCCTCGGCCATCGCGGCCGTCGAATCCGCCGGCGGCTCCGTGACCGCCCGCTTCTACACGCGCTCCGCCATCGCGCGCATCATGAAGCGCGAGATGCACCCGTTCGTGTCCACAGCGTGGACCACCGAGAGCGGCAGCGACGAGCTGCACCGCGCGGACGGCATCCTCGAGGGCCAGATGACCGAAGCGGCCGTCATGAGCCAGATGGGCTTCAAGTACCGTCTGCCGGACCCGACTAAGCGTCGCGATATCGAGTACTACCGTGACCCTGCCCACCGGGGGTATCTCAGCCATCTGCTGAAGCCGATGGAGGGTCCGAGTTTGTTCTTCCGCAGCCCTGTCGAGAGGAAGTCGGCTGCTGGTACGAGGAAGGAGAAGGTGTTGCCTGAGAACAGACTCTGGTAAGGTGGGTGAGGTAGTTTGGTGCTTGACTGTTTGGTGTTAGCGCTTTTCTATCTGTGTATTTTGGTAGGGTTTGGTTGATGTGATGCCTTTCTTTTTCTTTTTCTATCTTTTTTTTCTCTTTTGTTATATTGGGTCCTTGTATAAATATCATTTTCTAGATCCTTGTGGAATACGCATTGAGCATAAGTCTTTTCTATATTGTGAGATCTACCACGGCTTGGTTATAAAACTTGGGAAGACGAACCTACGTAAATTGGATCATTTTCAGTATGCTAGTCTTATCCCAATAATTTCATTTACAAGCCTGTTGTCTTCAAGTCGAATGATAAAGCCACTTGAGCCTATTATAGAATAAAACCTTCCGAATAAATATAGGTATATATATACACGATAATTAAGGCAGAAAAGATCCGACCGTACAAACGCCTTGCTGGTTGCCCGCGTACCATTTTGATAACTTTGCTCAAAAATTTGCTCAGGGATTTTGCTCAACTTGTTGGAAAGGAAATGCGAATAATGGGGGATTGAAAAGCCAAAATGACAATGCTTGGAAAACAGACGCATATCAAAGAAAAAGTAGCAGAAAAATAAAAATGAGAAGACACCATGGGAGAGCGAGAGAGTAACATAGGAAGGGAAGGGAAACAACAAGAGAAAAAGAGAAGGGTATCAAATATGATCGAAATCCCAAACACCACCACATTCGTCCAAATTCATTATAAGGTAGAAACGACCTCCAGATCGTAAAATTAGAAATCCGTGTCAATCCGTGACGACCCATCGATCAACGAGGGCTCATAACACAAATCACACCGCATGACCCCAGAGACAACTTTTACAGTCTCCATGGGCTTTCAACGGCACTGTCATCGATACCGTCCGAATACTCCTGGAACCAGCGAGAGGACAGAACATCGCGAATAGTCCAGCGGCTTGTAGGGTTCATATCAAGGCATCCCGCAATCACCTCCAGCGCAAATTCTCGCTGCTGGCGACCAGGTAACTCATCGTCCGCGCCCAGCACGGCGTTCTTGTCCCATATGCCGTTGATGATGCAATTTTGGATGCGAGGAGCAAAGGGGTCCTGGAATGGTCGTGATCCTACCAGCACAGCGAAGAGGACGACACCGAACGCCCACATGTCGACCGAAGGGGCGATAATGCCACATGAAGAAAGAAGCAGCTCGGGAGGCGCGTATTCTAGGCTTCCTGCAACGCTGGTACTGGAACCAGCAGGTCCAATATTCTGCGGGGGTGGCCGATCCGCTGCATCGTCGTAAGGGTCGGGCGAGCCACCGTCATTGTCCGTGGACATCCATTCTGCCATTCCAAAATCACACAGTACAAGATTTGACGAAGTCTGGCCATCGGACAGCTCCACCGGATCCAGGAGGCAATTTTCGAGTTTGATGTCCCGATGCACCACGCGTGCATCCTCATGCAAGTATCGCAAAGCGCAGGCGAGCTGATAGGTGTACTTTTTCGCCAATCTCAACCCAAGACCAGAACGATTTTGGCGGATGACGTCAAATAGAGTGCCGCCGATGTGCAATTTGGTGAAACAGAAAGTCGCGTATTCGGTCTCGTAGACCGCGTCCAGTGTCAAAACATTCGGATGGCTGAGATATCGCCAAACCCCGACTTCGTGGTCAAATTCCGCTTGAACGGCGTCGTTCTCCATTTCGCTCTTGCCAGAAACCTGCTTCCGAACGATCTTGACAGCCAGCCGCTTGGTTTCGCCGCTCTCCTCGACTTTGTAGGCTTCTTTGACCGTACTAAAGCCACCGAAGCCGATTTGCTTTCCAAGGACGTAATCGGTTCCGACCATTTGTCCCTCATCGTCAGGCTTGGGGGCAGGTTCTTCCCTAGTGCTCCACATAGAAAGGAACATGCTGGCTGGTGACTTGCCGCTTGAGGCAGTAGATCGGCGGGAACCATGACGAGTAGAGCCTCGGAGACCCCTCTGCTTGCTTCCGAATGGAGTGGGCACGCTTCCCGACCAAGAGCTGCGATCATCCAATGACGCAAATGTTTGTGCTGGGGACGCCACGCAGATTGGAGAAGGAAGGATGCCTTTCGACGCTTCCGGGGGAGTTCTCAGCTCCTCTGTGACGGGGGATGCAGTTGACACGGATGTCAAAGAAGTCGGACGGTCGATATCCTGCTGAGCATCACGAGTCCCGCCATCTTCCTGAGGGAGTGCGTTCCTCAAAGCTGAGCTCCTCGGCTGGAACTTCTGAGCTCGCACCCTCCCATCGCCTTTGGGTAACGGCTCTTCGAGCGGTCGCGGCTGGCCCGAGTTCAGGGTAACATTCGGGTCAAAGCTAACGGAGGGTCGTCGGTTTTGCAGGAACTCATCAAAAGGGGAAGCTGGGATATCATCCGGTTTATGAGGGAACTCGACATCATCTTGCGGAGGAGGTTCGTCAGGACGGGGTACGGAGATTGGCGGTGTCGATGAATGCAAATCATTCAGCACACTGTTGTCTTCATCAGTACCACCACGGGATGCGTCATAATCGTGAAAAGTGTTGGTACGGTCGCCCTCGATACCATCTCCACTACCCATTCCTCCTCGCCCCCCATTTTCAGGCCGCCACCGGGGCCTGTGTGCGAGATCGAAAGAAGTATCAAGCCTCAACCCAGCCAGCGCACTGTTCCTATCTGTATCAGCCATGCCCCTCCCTGAGAGTGCGAGGCTAGTTTTCGTAGTAGTTATGTCGAGATGTTGTTAAGTTTCTAGCGAGTATCACGAGACAACATGTGTGGTGAGAGGTGGATTATATGATAAAGGATGTTGTCGCAAAAGACACCCGACAAAGGATGACGTCGACAGCAAGTATAGGAGGCAGGTAGTGGAAAGGGTCTCATCGACAAATGGTGATAAGAATGAGGTCACATAGATTAATATGGATGGTAGGAAAGAAGGAAAAATCGTCAGATTGGGATGAAAAAGAGGCAAGGATGGGCATATCGGGTGAATACGGAGGTCGATTACTGCAGGATGAGGAAATGAGCAACAGCGGGGAAGGCGGGTCAGGGTGACTAATGTACAATGCTATCAACCAGAACCAATGAACGCTGGGGTAGACGTAAGGTGGACCCGTCCGGTCTATCACCTGACCCTAAAGTCATCGGCGCTAATGCAGTGTACCCTGTTACCCTGTACCCTAAACCCTAAGTGCGTCCCGGTGAGTTCGTCTGGAGCCTGCATTATCGCCTCTCGCTCAGCCACTCAAACGTTTATATTATGTTTATTTATGTATAATGAACTCGCAGATTACTTAAGACCTTGTCCATCTATCATTCTTAATACCCTCTACCCCCTTGGTATAGTGGTGGTACAAACCGTGACCATGTATACATGATGACTTGCTCCTCGGGACATACTATTTAAGTTAGATAAAACTATGGGGTAATCAGACCGGAATTGAATAGATTGCAGGAGCCTAGGCGCTCACAGGGGAAGTTTGTTTGAAACCCCACCGTAATACTACATATAGATGTGTGAGTGGAGTACGTAGTAGATCCAAAATCATCCAGAATTGGTCTTTCGATCCTTGGGCTCAATTGTCAGTCCAATACATGTCTAATTATGATAGGAAGGAGCCCATGCATCGACTGAGAAACATACCACGGAGTATGTCTCATTGGATGGCAACGACGTTGTGCTTCCACGAGTGTGTCTTCATCTAATATATGACGTGAAGTGCTACTACTCCACATACGATTCGCTTGAAGGCCTGCAAGGCTGGCTTCCAACCCATGTACTAAAGGCAGAATCCCCGATGATGCAACCATTTCTATATTAATATTCTCGAGTCGTATGATGATCCCTCACTATAGTTTTGTTGCTATAATTAACTATTTCATTTTCCATGTGGAAGCATAGAATTGCAACGTCATAGAGAGAGCATAACAAAATATCTCTGATCATCGAGGTCTAATGATCTTTCAGAGATTTCAAGTCTCTAGCAAAGACATTTTCCCTTGATGATTTGTATGTCTTAATTGAATCTCCATGTTGTTTAATTTGATGATAAAGACGAGAAATTCTTAACTAGATTGACCGGGAAAGGGATCGAATATTCCTTTTCGATGTAATTGATGCAAATAAGACCCATCATACCTATGATTCCAGAAGATGTATTCCCGACCCAAGGGGAATCTAAAGTGTCCGTTGGGCATGGAAGAACAGTTGGGCGGCATATACACCTTTCTACAGTAACCAAGCCTGGGCATCTATCTAGTGGGGCTAACCGAAGTGGACGACCCAAGGGATCGTGTCTGTGGTCCAGGCACGAGTTCCTTTTCGACCTTGGCCTAATTAGGCGCGCGCAAGGGGCGCTTGTTACGGAGATTCTGGAGACCTCCTTTTCCCGCGTGTCTCACAAGTCTGGGGAGCTCGTTCCATCCAACTGACGGACAGAGTTCCGGGTTGTTTGTTTGTCTGCCCACGGCCTCTTTCTTTTTTGCTTTCTTTTCGGTCGCTCATATTACTCTGGAAGTATTATTTTCATCCCGTCGCTCGAGCCCCCCTTTCGATCGCCTTGTGCGATTATTCTTTGTTTTCTGTGGCCCAGTGCCCCCCCCACCCTGTCGCTATTTGTGGCGTAATCGTCTCTTCGTTTTATATTCGTCTCTATTGATCGCGGCCGGAACCTTGTGGCCTTCGCTCTTTTTTACACTCGTCGTTCTTGTCATTCCTTCGATTTCTCTGGGTCGTCAGAACCGCCGCGTTCCTTCCGCACTTTGATCCAACACACAATTACCATATTAATGAACCGCCCTTGATCTCGCGAGATTCACCTCAGCTTCTACATACTATCATTGCGCCATATTAAAACCTCCAATTTTAGCACCATGGCGAGACCGAAGATGGTGCGAGCGGGTACTTGTTTCCCATTCCGTATGGCCTCGACATAGTACTAATTTCTAGACACTATAGACACCCTTGATCTCCAAGACGCGGAGGCACCGTCGGCGAAGGACCACACGAAGCAGGGTAGCAACGCGGCCAACACCCAGGGTACCCTTGCCCCCCATCAGGAACAATCTATCCGCCATGCCGATCAAGACTCGAAGTCGGAAATAAAGCAAGGCCCTGGAGGAGTCTCGATGAACGGCGACGGAATAGATATGTATGATGACGAAGATGACCTAGATGGTGATTCGAGACATGGCCATGACGCGGACGATGGCGACATCGGCGACGGGGACAGTGATGATATGCTGGATGACGAGTTTATGGACAAAATTTCTAGCTCCCCATCGATCGATGATGGTGAGTAATGTTCGCTTGGTGGCATTCTGTCATACCACTTCCGCGATATGCGTCGGTCCTACAAGTCTCAGGCTAACCCCGATCAGAGGATATCGACTTTGAATTCGTTTACGCCCTCCACAATTTCGTCGCGACGGTCGATGGACAGGCCAATGCATCCAAAGGCGATACCATGGTTCTCCTCGACGACAGCAACAGCTATTGGTGGCTTGTTCGTATTGTTAAAGATGGCAGCATTGGTACGTCGAGGTCCTGCCAATAACATTCATTTGACTCACCAAACCCAGGGTATCTTCCCGCTGAGCATATTGAAACGCCAACCGAGAGGCTTGCTCGTTTGAACAAGCACAGGAATGTTGATGTATGTGGCCCTGACTCGGCTCCTTGATTCGTCCAATAACATCTTTAGCTTTCTGCCACAATGCTGGGAGACAACTCGGAAAAGTCTAAAAACCCGCTCAAAAAAGCAATGCGGCGCAGAAACGCAAAGTCGGTTGCCTTCACTAGTCCGACCTACATCGAAGCATCCGATGTCGATTGGTCTACTGACGAGGAAGATGATGATGATGCGTCCTTCGCTGATGAGGACTTGGCGCGGGACGTTGTTGACGACATTCAAGAAGAGCAAGACGATGACATTGTTGTGGAGCCCTTGAGAACTAAATCACAGCGTGACAAGGTATCGGAAGAAATTGAGAGGACGGATGAAGCGCAAGAAGCCGATCCCTCCAGCCCTACTAAGTCACGCTCAAGCCAAGATCTCCTAGAACCTGACGGTAAGATTATTTCGATTCGTGCCATTCGGCTGTTTGGCAACTAAACTAACTTTGTTTGTAGCCGAGAGCAATGTCAGCAGATCGAGGAACGGTACTGTGCGAAATACGGACTCCTTCTTCAAAGATGAGACAGTGGAAACCAAGAAGATCTCACTTACTCCCAATCTTCTCCGAGATGAGAACCGTGGCGGGCCTATGTCACCCGATTCGAAAGAGGTATTTTTTCCACTGGTCTTTGTTTCCTGTTCAAGGTGCTGACAGGATGTTGTGCTGCAGAGCCGTGGAAGCTTGGACACGCTGGACAAGGCATCTATCTACACGACCGACAAAGAGAAAGCCAAGGAAGACAAGAAACGGAAGGACAAGAAGGGCGGGATGCTCAGTGGCTTGTTCAAGAGAAAGGACAAGAAACCCAGGACCTCCGAAGATGAGCCCGAGGACCTCGAGAAGGTCTCCGGTGAATCATCCCGCATGTCACCACCGCCAAAGACCTCAATGGAGTCGATTTCTACCGTCTCTTCGCCCGAGACGCGTTCTCCCAAGTCTGTCGCTGCCATGCAAAGACAGACCAGTAAATTGCAGAAGCCGTCTCGCGAGGCCGCATCCCCGACCAAGCAGGACTTCGAGCACACCGCTAGGGCACATGAACGGATTCCAGAGGAGGAGGAACCACTATCCCCGGACGTCCAAAAACCAGACCAGACAATTCGCCGTGTGGCGTCTGAGGATGCTCAAACCGCTTCCCGGTCTCTCCAACATGTTGGCACGCACGGAGAGGCTGTGCTCTCTTCTATTGATACGTCAAGGTCGCCAGCAAAGAACCAAAAAGACGAGCAAGAGTTGGTTGATAAACATGCGTATGTGCAACCGCAGTCTGTGGTGTCTCCGCCCCAAAAATTTCCGCCAAGTCAGGGCCCAGAAAACCGGAGTCAACGTTTGGACTCGCCTATCCACACATCTCCAATGGTATCTGGAGTTTCACCACTTGCACCAGGCATGTCATCACCGGGACGCTCTCCTTCTCCAGTCTCCCCGCCTCTGTCACCTGCCAGTGATACTATGGATCGAAAAGCTAGCGACGCGACCTCTATATCGTTATCTTCTGAGCTTCCCCCATGGAGCGATGCAAGCCTGCGCTCGTATCTTGACGAAGAAAATGATATCCGCGATCTGTTTATTCTTGTCCATGACAACTCCAATGTCCCACCTGCTGGTCCTGACCATCCGATAACCGGAAGTCTCTTCAAAGAAGAAAGCAAGAGGCTGAAGGAAATGACCAGTCATTTGGACACCATGCTAAGTGACTGGATCACCCGGAAAGCACAGAGCACAGCAAGCAAGTAAGGGTGGCTCGCATTCCGAGTATACTTTTTCATTTCTATCTTTCTTTCTCTCTTTTTTATTCTCCTTTTTATCTGGCTGGACTCGAGCTTGGTTTCCTATGCAGCAAACGGCCTAGTTTTGGTTACCTATTGGCTGGAAGCGGTGCGATGTGCTGGACGCATGATTTTGGTTGGACCATCTGGACGCTCCTTTATCTGCCCTTTCTTGAAGGGATCATCGAGGGCAGTATGGCTGCCTCGTAGGACATGGTGGTTTTTTTTTCTCTTGTTTGCTACCGGTCGTTTCGCCAGTTTTCGTTGGTCGTTGATTTCCCCGCCTTTTCAACCCTACTGGGATACCCAAGTGATATCTGTCTTTGTTGCCTTTGTTTTTTATTTTTTTTTTCTCTGCTTACTATTCCCCCTATTTGATTTTGAGAATTTGAATTATCCATTTTTTAGACCTTAATACCTATAGATACTTGGAGTAGAAAGTCGATTTCGTACTAAGTACCTGGCATCAGTCATGGATTAAAGTGGATATTTGCAGAACCCATTCAGCAATGTCAGTATATACATCTATGATCCATAGCAATATCTGTCATCAACATGATTGACTATCATCAGGTCTGACGTAAGTACGAGGTACAAGACCGATGTGTAATGCATTGCAGGGGTGTGTCGTGCGGGCTGGTCAGCAGATAGGGAAGCTGTCATTCAGCCGTCATTCAGCCAGTCATTAGACAAGACACACAGTCAGTAATGATACACGCATGCCCTCTCTGACATTTTACAATTCCCAGTATTTATACATACTGAGCCAACGTCCTGACTTATCCCAGCCATCGTGAACTTCTTTCTTTTCCCTACGCTCTTTCAAACCACATACGTACCCTTCAACATGGCCGATCCATACCAACAATATACACCCCCACCCCCACACCCACACTCGCACTCACAGTACATGCAGCAATCGGGTCCGCCTCCTCCTCCTCCCGCCGAAAGCGACGCTGCGTTCTACGCACCGCCCGATAGCCTCTACCAACATCCTCCGTATGACTACGAGACGCAGTATCCCTACGCCCAACACATCCCGCCAGATCAGTATGGATCGCACTACGATGTGAGCCAGACGCCAAGATATCAGCCTCCGGTGCCGCCACCGGCGCAGAGCCAGAGCGATCACTTTTTGAGTCCTGCGTCGGCGGCGGAGTATCATCCGCAGGAGTACTATGATTCGGGGCGACTGAGTCCAAATTATGAGGCTGTGGCTGTGGGGAAGATGGGGAGTAATGCGGATTATTAGTGTGTATATCCTCTTGTGAACGTCCGCGTGCACTTTCTGGTCTGGACGGTTGGCTAACTCAGGATTGTGATGTGTTCATTTGTATAGCACCCAGCACCCAGCTGAGAATATTAGCGGGAACAGTCCCCACCCATCCCAGCAACCTGATCTCCCAGAAGCTCCCGGAGGCGAAAAGGACGGCGGCGCAGATGGCAGCGGCGACGAGCGCAGCGTAGGCGGGGCCCTGGTAGGCGGCGCTACGGGGTACTATCTGGGACATAAAAAGGGCCACGGGCTGTTGGGGGCTGTGGGTGGTGCGTTGCTGGGGAATTTCATTGGAGATCGCTTGGAGGGGGATGATGGGAAGGGGGAGCATCATGGTGGTCGGCATGGGCATGGGCATGGACATCGGCATGGGAGACGTCGTCATCGTCATCGTCATCACCATGGCCATCATGGTCATGGTCATGGTCATGGTCATGGTCACAGCCATAGCCATAGCCACAGTCATAGTCATCATCGGAGCCGGTCGAAGCATGATACTAGTAGTACTAGCTATAGTGGGAGTTCTTGATGGGTGGGTTGGTTGGGGGTTGGGAATTTGTGCGGTGGATTGTTGAGGTTGTTGTTTTGTTATGGATTTGTGCTTTGTTGGCTTGCTTTGTGATTTGCTGGTTTTTAGAATGGGGCGTTTAAAGAAGATGCCGTTGTCAAGATTGATGATTCTGATGATGTGATGATTGATGATTGGGAGTAATTACAGACACTACAATTCTACGCATTATTTATGTGTTGATAGATCTAAAACAGATAAACATACATGTTTAAGTACTAGCTGTATCCTCAATCAGTAGCCATGGAATTCAATTAGTAGCCATGAAATTACTACAAAGGACTTGAGCAGGCCTATCTCGCCACTATCAGAGCCCAGGCATGAGGCTCAGCGATATCAGATCTCCGATATCCGGCTAGACCAATCGACAGCCACCATCCGCAAGTTGCCAAACCTTATTCTAGACTAGAACTTAGTTCAAACAGGCTCTTAATCCCGAAAACCAATCAAATCCGACACAACACCCTGGATGTCGAGCAATCGCGAAAATCCACTTTGGCTTGCTAGACCAATGGCGGGGAGAGCCAAAGTACACGTCGATGCGTCAATTGAGATAGGCCAGTCTAGATGTTGCAGTATGTATGAGTCATATCAAATAGGTCTTATCTGGATGGAGAGCTGAAGTGTGGGACGAGGTCGTATTTCTTACTTTCCATTCACTGTTCCCTATCATGTTTGGGGGATGCACTGGGATTATCCTGAGACAATGGTACACTATCCTGTCACAGATGACGATTACTAAATAAATACATACATATCTACTGGTCTACTATTAGGTGTGCCTATACAGGTATTCAGATCATAGGCTGTCGTTTTGTCCGTTCACAAACCACATGAGCTCGTGCAGTACGCTGTTCTTCTAGACCCCACGATTGATCATCAGTATGTAGGATAATTAAGTCCCGTCTATCGTCACACTGCGTGAACCACAAGATCCATGAAACAAGCCATGTCGAATCAGCTCTCAACTCTCAGGCATCACGCTCCGTCGTAAGCGGCTGGGTGAACGGCATAAATAGCAGTATCCGTGCCACGTACGGACGTCAAGCATGTAACGATGGATAAACCTTATTTGCGTGGTGCTGCAGATGAAATTCTTCAAAGTTCCATCCCCCAGGGAGGAATCATGGAGGAGGTGCTCCTGAAGATCTACCACAACCGGGTGTGATATCCGCGGTGTAAACACTAGTGAGGCATGAAGATCCGCAATCGCCAAACACGGTAAGCCTCAGGCTGACCCACCGGATGCCCGATCCACTGTATTGCGGGCAGCCAATCAGCGGGACTGGATAGCGGGGGATCTGTTATCAGCGGTGACAATCATCCCCATCAACTCGTGACCGGATCTCAGCTCGAATGACTGACTGGACTAGTCCATCACACCTCATCCCTTCCCTCCTCCCTGACTCTCTCCTTTTCCTTTCATCCGACTTGTTATTCTTCTTTTCTCTTCTTCTCTCAACTCTTATTTCTCTCTAATCTTTGTCGCTACGCTCGAACATCTCTCCCTGTACAGTTGGAGTATACCGCTTGAGAGACTTACGCCTGCTTCGTCTGACGCGTGCCGGTCTCCCTACATTATTCTCCCTCAAACACTGCTAGAACCATACCGCAGAGTTCTGTCTGCGTGACACATCATCGCAGAAACAGGTCATGCATTTCCCACGATTAGAAGCTGCATTACCGCATCACTGTGAACCGACATCGCCCGTACTGGCCTACATTTCCGCCCACCTGCACATATGCCTTCCGACGCCTCTCGCACTCATATCCTCCCTCCTTGGGATGCTCAGTATTGTCTCGTGGTTATTCGCGCAACTCCCGCAAATATACAAGAATATCCAACTCCAGTCAACGTCGGGGTTGTCCATCTACTTCCTTGTGGAATGGTGTCTGGGTGACGCGAGCAATTTGCTCGGTGCTCTGCTCACCAGGCAAGCAGGATGGCAGGTGGTTATTGCAGGGTACTATGTGCTGGTCGATGTGACGCTAGTGTTCCAGTTTTTCTGGTACACGCACTACAAAGTACGATGGGAGGATGGCTACATTGGTTTTTCTTCGTCGCGTCGCCATGACGGATCGGAGGACGTTCTGGAAGGGGTCTCCGTGGTGGCGGAAGATTCCGCATCACAGACACTTCCTACACGGGGGCCACCGCGATCCGACGCAAAGAGCATAGCGGATCTCAAGGAACCACTACCACGCTCCCTAGGCGGCCAGTCTCCGTCGTATTCCCACAACGAGAAACTGAGCACATCCCGACGCACGACAAGCCGACCCAGCAGCGGACCGAGCCTCCCTACCGGACCAACAAGGACCATTCTACTCGCCTCGATGCTCTGCGCCATGGCCGCAAACGCCGCACCGACAGAAGTGCAAACCACAGCCAGTCCGTCAGACGACAGCCTCGAGCTTCTCGGTCGGATCTTCTCCTGGATGTCGACCGTCCTG
This sequence comes from Aspergillus candidus, assembly GCF_002847045.1. Lineage (NCBI taxonomy): Eukaryota > Fungi > Ascomycota > Eurotiomycetes > Eurotiales > Aspergillaceae > Aspergillus > Aspergillus candidus. The sequence goes on along the minus strand of NW_020194051.1, from coordinate 130,223 downwards.
TACCTATTTTCGCGCCCACCCCAGCTCTACAAGAACTACTGCCGCAAAAGTACCTCAGGCCTGTCCCCACTTCTCTTCATGGCTGCCTTCTGCGGCAACTTCTTCTACTCCGCCTCGCTCCTGACGAACCCCAACGCCTGGGCCGACCTCCCACCCTACGGCGGTGGCGGGTGGGCCGACGCGGACGGCAACGACCGGCTGGAATGGATCGGCCGAACCATCCCGTTCTTCCTTGGCGCCTTTGGCGTGCTCTTCTTCGATGGCTTCATGGGCGCCCAGTTTCTCATGTATGGCTCAAATGATGACGAATCTGTCATGGAGATTGAGGATCCCAAGCGTGGCCGTAGTAGGTGGACCCGCGTCCGGGGCTGGATGAGAGGCTGGATCCCCTCTGTTTCTCCGAATCGGATGCAGTCTGCGGAGGCGTCTCACGAGAGTCAGCGTCTTCTCGCTGGTGAGCGGGATCGATATGGTACTGTCTGATGCCATTCTCCAGGCAGTCACTTTCTTGATGTCCATTTCTTCTTTCGCATCATCCATTTGCTCTTATTCCCGACGATCTCACCTGTATTTACAGAAGGGGGTTCAATCATGACGTTACGACATACACACCAGAGTACATGTTTCCTCTGAACTCTGTGCTTTCATTCCCTCGCTCAGCACTTTTATTTCCGGTTTCGGGTTTCCTACTTTTAGCATTCACTTGGCTTAGCTTCTTGGCGTACTTTCTTCCTTTTTTTTTTTTCCAATTCTTGCATTCGTACCTTCCTCCCACATTTCACATTGTTTGGCGTTCATACACACACGCATGCGTCATCAGAATTGGATTCACAACGGTTGGTCTGTCTTGGGTTAGGTTGGTTACTCCGATCTGGTTGGTTGGTTGGTTGGTAGGTATACACACATACATACATACAGTTACAGCTTTCTATAGACGGCAGTCATATGATAGAGGATCAGTCAGTACATACTATTACAATATGTACCAGAATTGCACCACAGCTTCAACATGTCCAGAAGTCATTCTGCTTCGGTAGCCACAGTGCTCACGTGTTAGTTTTTGCCTTTTTGCTTTTGGCTCACTGAAAAGACCTACGCATACCCTGAGCTTATATCATTCAGTAAGTGGGGGGGGGGGGGAGCTAACATGCTACCAGTAATACGAAGAGCTTGTTAAAGAAGTCAACGCACGTTCACAGTCTAGTTCCTCCATGTACTTGCTGCCCCCAAGCCTCATTACGAAGTTGTACCACCAGAAATCTTCCCGAGTGAACCCGAGCGCTGTGGTGAAATCCCAATACTCAGGGTACCAGCCTGCCGATTCCCAGTCCAGAAACCCCGTGATCTGTCCGTTTTGCACAAGGATGTTATGGTGTTTAAGGTCCCCGTGCGTGAAAAAAACACGATGAGCCATCGACCCCATCTTTTTGGCACGATTGAGTGCATTGTTGTATTCTGCTTCAGACGGGAAGCCGCCTGCCCAAGCGGGCTTCAGAAGGTACTCGTTGAGCTCTTGCTCCGACTCGAAAGGCCCAGCGAGATGATTAGGCACGCGGACACTCCGGACAGCCGTGCCCGCCAGAGAGCAAATTCTGCTCCCGCCCCACGGATTTTCCCATCTCCGCATCACTTCCAAATAGCCCTTTAGCTGCATCTGGATGGACTCCCGTTCCGCGTCGCTGAGCGTCTCGTACACTCGACCAAGTTCATCCCCGGGGATACGCGTCACCAGGATCGATATGGGAGCATGCGGACAATCCGGATGTTCTCCATAGCATATCACCCTCGGAACTGGGAGACCTGCCCTTCTGGCAACCTCCATCGTCAAGACTTCTTCCAACCGAGTACCATCAGACCATTTCAGGATCAACCCAAACGGAAGCTGAGCAATCTGATTGTCGTAGGTAGCCCCAACCCAGCTACAGTAAGATCGAGAAAACCGTCTCAGATACTTGTGGATCGGGAATTTGGCCAGTCGCTGTATGTGAGATGTGGACTGGCCAGGTGGAATCCGGCATCAAGCAACGGAGTAGCAGCGTAAATCCCATCATAGGGGGAGATTATAGCAAAAGTGGTGGGGGAGTGTTGGACCTGATGGGAGAAGAAAGAAAGAAGTTAGTTTTCTGGGTCAGATGCTTGCATTTATTGTCTCTGGGCGGTTGATTTGGAGGCCATTTTCCTCAGGCCAATTGGGTTGGGGTTTATCCCACGGGGATCCTGTTGGTCGCAGAACAATGCCCCAGATTCTACATCTCTAGGCCCGGTCCGGGCCCGGGTTCCGGGAGCAGTCCTGCCCCTGTAAAATTCATCGAGATAGCTTATTTTATATGAGAGATAGTATCATATAACTGAGTTCCTCTTACCTTATTGCTTAGCTGTTTCTATATATATAATCAGCTGGTGATAGCTTATAGTAAAAAGCAAACTTCTTCCTTCCTCTCCTATGTATGGGCATATATATACGTAGCTTTTTGCCATATACAAGATGTATTGTCGTATGGATAGTGGTGGTGGTAGACAATTAATACAGAAGACATAACAGAACAGAAAAGAACAATGAGACGTGAAATTCCATAGACTTAAGCATTTATCTGTCTATAATTACAAATTCTAACGGTGAATGAATGACCGAGGCATATCATATCTATATCTACCTTACAGGAACGCTCGTTCATCGTCAACCTCATTTCATTAAGCTAAGGTACAGCGGGTCGGTGCAAACGTCCCGGGTAATAAAAGATGTATGTGAAAAAGGGAAAAGAAAAAAGAAGAAAAGAGAAGAGAGGAAGGGAACAAAGAGCAGGCACCCCGGCCCTCCAGCACTTGGTGGGCAGTCGATAGGCGACCGCTCGGTGGGTCAGAAGGAAGTGTCTATAGGGATGACATGACGGTGGTGATGATTTGACCAGGGGGAGGGGACACTGCCGGATGAAGAAGAATAATGATAATAATGGTGATGCTGATGATAACGGTGATTAGGAGATGATCGTGGGGAGAGGGAACACGGCGGAATGAAGTGGAGGATGATCCTGACCACTTTCGGTTCTCTGTCAGTTGCACGGCGCGGAGAGGTCAAGAGGATGATAGAAGACGAGGCGAGGGTATGTTTTGTTGCGGTTGATGGTTTTTTTCAGCTATTGTAGGTGTGATGAACCATGATGATACCCCGACCGTCGTTCAATCTGAACGCTCCCATGGAGCGCGTGGACTGATCTCCGAAACGCCGATAGAGGCGGTGATAATAATAGAATCTGTGACGCGGTATGACCAGCATCAACCGGGGCCGTATAAAAATTGAACCGTGACTGTGTGAAAAAGAACTCCTTCCAATCCTATATGCAAGAGCACCAAAGGTAATATGGACATTCAACGTAACGAATGGCCCGGCCCGCCCCGAGATGGGCAGGCTGGGTTGGGCTTCCAAAAGACCAAGTGTGTGTCCGTTTAGTACAACGGCGTCTGCACATCTTGAACACCACGCTTGATCACATCTTCGAGGCGCCAGCGCGGCGGGATGACGGTGCTGCTCTGATTACGACGCTGGTGTTTCAGCATTTCGGGAGACGGCTTCACGTCGTCGGTGGGCGGCAAGGCGCCCCCAGCAACACCGGTCGAGAACTTGAGTTGCAGCGCGTTTCCGATTTCGTCACACGCAGCCAGGACCCGATCCAGGTCTTCTTTCGTGTGGGCGGCCGATACGCAGAACCGGGCTCGGGAGGAGACCAGAGGGGTCGCCGGATAGCCGACGACAACCACGGAGATCTTGCGTCGAAGCATTTCATGGGAGAAGGCGGGCATCTTGGCCGGGTTGAAGAGGAGAACAGGGATGATAGGCGAATCGTCGTGGCCGTATACTATAAAGCCAAGACGCTTCAACCCAAGACGCAGGTAACGAGAGTTGAAGGCCAATCGCTGTAGCCGCTCTTCACCCTGGCCGGGGACGATGTCGCCGCTGATGAGCCGCAGCGCCGAGGAGATCTGCGACAGCACAGCCGGCGCCGGAGACTCTCCGTAGAGAACGCCCGAGTTGGTTGCGCGCAGGGTGTCAATCATCGCCTTATCCGCGGCGATGTAACCCCCGTTGGCGCCAAAGGACTTGGTAAGCGTCCCCATCAGGACATCCACTTCACTGGTATCAACGCTGAAGAAATCACATACGCCGCGCCCGCGGGGACCAATGGCGCCGATGGAATGGGCTTCGTCGACGAACAGGTTGAACTTGTAACGTCGCTTCAACAGGATCAGGCCGGGGAGGTTGCACATCGATCCCTCCATGGAATAGAGACCCTCGACGACGACCAAGATCTTCTTCCACGGGCGGTGCGTGCGCGGCTGTCCTTGGCTGATCGCCTCGCGCAGTTTGATCTCCAGATCCTTCATGTCATTGTGTTTGAACATGGCGATCGACGCGCCGGACAGACGGGCGCCGAAGCGGATCGACGCGTGGTTGAGTTCGTCCGAGATGAGGAGACAGCCCCGGCTTACCAAAGCGGGGAAGACATTGGCATTGGTTCCGAAACCCATGGAGAAGACCATCGAGGCTTCCTTGCCCACGAATCTGGCCACCAGATCCTCCACTTCCACGTGCAGATCCTGCGAGCCGACTTCGGCGCGGGTGCTGGGAGAGACGATGCCGTATTTCCGGATCGCCTCCTCGGCCATGTCGGCGCAGGGGCCTTCGGATTGGGCGAAACCCAGGTAATTGTACGAACTGAGGTTCAGGGTGTCGGTGGTGGTTCCGGTGAAGTAGAAATGCTTATTGTGGTCATTGGTGGACCGGTCCATCAAGGTGATGTACCGGCCGGGCACGCCGATCACGGGGCGTTCGAAGCAATCGTTGATGCGCAATTTTAAGCGGCGGACGTAGAAATTATCAAAGTCACTGTTCAAGGCCCCGTAGCCATTCTGCGGCTTCAGGTGGCGATAGTGCTCCTCGCGGAAGCGCTTCCCGAAGAAGTCACGGACGTGCCCAAAAGCAATTAGAATTAGGTAACTGATGTAGGTGGTGAGCAGATAATAATAGGGCGGTTCGTCCATGACGGGCTCCGGGAAGACACCGCCGGGATGTCGACTGGAATAGCGGTGGCTTTGATGACCGATGGGCCCGAACTGAGCATGCTGCTTCGCCAGGCGACGGGCCTGCTCCGGCGAAGGGGGCTGGAAGAGCGTCGTGGGGGGCTCGTCCATGTTGGGGTTGTCCGCGGTGGCGGTGGACAGGGAGATCGTCGGCAGCGATAGGGAGGCTGAGCTGATGGGAGGAGCGGAGGCAGGAGGCTGTGAATTGGCACTAGCGGTCTGGCGAGGGGCAGTCGCGTCAGCCTTGGGCTTCGGGGAGGCGGAAAAGAACTGAACGAAGCGATTGGGCTTGACGGAGGACGATTGAGTCGCAATACCGCGCTTCCCGGAGGAGGTGGAGGAGGGAGAAAAGGACGGCGAGTCGGAGGGGTCTTGAGCGGAGGAAGAACCAACAGATCGACGAGGCATCGCAAGGAAACCGACGAACCAGACAAGTGAGTGTTGTTGCACCACTGGTGAATTGAGAGGGTTTAACTCTGCGATGAACACCGGGACAGAAATTGTTATCACGGCACCACCAGTCTGGTTTCTTGGGTTAAGAATAGATCGACACCAATCTATTCAGCCGCGGAACAGCAGTTAGCGACGGCGTTCCCCAATATAATAGGATCAAATGAAATGAAAATAAAATTATGGTCGAATGGGTGTAAAGAAGGTAGAAAGGAATTCAAAGGTCGAGTCGTGGAGGTAAAATTCAGGTACAGGATAGGAGAAGGGTGGAGGCCGATTCCGAGGGAGCCGGATCGGTCCTGTAATTTGCGGGAACGAGCAAAAATGGAGTTGACTGACCGACATGCACACGTGGAGAAGGCGTTGAAGGACTCGGAGCCTTGCAAGAGACGGAGAATGGTTCCCAATCAAGGGATAGGAAGTTCAAATTTCCCAGGCAGGAGTGAAAGGATTGACGAGATTTAGGAAGAGAGTACAAGAGCAAGAGGGGGAAAAACAAGAAGAGGGAGAAAGCTTGAAAAGAAGCGAAGAGGAGAACCAGAGAGAGAGAGAGAGAGAGAGAGAGAGAGAGAGTCAGTCCTTGGGTCACGGATGGATCCAAGCGCCAAGTTTTGGTTGGGATTCTTTTTCTTATTTTTTCCTCTTTTTTTTCTTTAATTTTACTTATTTACTCATATTCTTTCCCAGTCCTTTCGCTTTCTTCCCCTGGCGTGAATCTTGTTTCTTCTTCTCTCGGGTTTACTAATGCTTTACCAGTTTTCTCCGACGGCTCCGAGGTATGGTAACGTGGTAAGATATACCGGATGTCAAGTAGGATCGGAGCGATTGGCTCGATTGGACCACTATGGAAGCGCCACTGGGATGGGTTTTCATACGGTAAATGAGTTACCAACTAAGTTACCAGCCCCCTGGTTCCTTTGGTGCTTATGTTATTAATGGATTTTATTCGTATTTATTTGATATTTTTATTTACTGATATTATTTTTTGATATTTTTTAATATTTTTTATATTCTTTTCCTCCCTTGAATGTGATGAACTAACGGGTCTGATTCAATTCAATTGGATCAACTCATCACAATCCAGCCCACCCAACTTCAGCCTAAGAAAGGGGCATGCAAGGTGAAAGAGATGGAAATGAGGTGAGCTCGTGCAGGAGACTTGACTTCAAAAGGTTCGGACTCCATAAGACATTCCAATTCCCCTGGATTTCCACCACTCCTGAAACACTGCACCTCTGCTGTTCTCCAGAACTGCATGCTTCGATGCCAGTCTGGTTCAGGAGGCTCCACTGCCAATTGACGCCCTACTTTCATCCCTTGGATGACGGACGCCGTAGATCGGTACAACGGTAGAAGAAAGAATCCCAAGCTGTCATCAGAATTGAGTACTAGTATCCCTCTAGAAAGAATCCCCTGTCCACACTACCGTGGGCTATCGTGGCTATCGCAGCCTTAGTGGCAATGCCAAGACCCGACTATGGATCATGCATGATGGGTGTTGGGCCCGTTGGGGTTGCGCCGTTCAGTCTCCAAATCATGCCCTCCAGAAATGTATTGAGCGTGATAGAACTCCGTAGGCGTCGTAATGCTTCCTGGACTGTGGCCGGTGGAGTTTCAATTGAACGATTTATTCCATCTTGGGATGTCACGGCGGGGGTCCTCTTCCTCCATGGTTTAGACGGCCACCGCACCTCCGGTATTTTCCGCCCCCGCGATTCCAGATTTGGAGTCAGCAATGGTTCGCCTCAGATCAGCCTGGTCTGGATTTTTCCCTGGCAACCCAAGTTGATCTTCTCATTCTTTGATCCATTGCCACCGAGAACTCCCACTCCGCCCTCAACTCACTCCTCTCCGATACCGAAGCAATTGGCGCATCCCGTATAAAAGAGTCAGTGTGGGGTAAGGTTACAGTTCCAACCCGAGACAACCGACGATGGCCACCAATGGGTCCTGTCATACTTCCCCGGAAGAACTATGGCGGCACTCCTCGCCCGAAAGCACTCAGATCCACGATTTCATGCAAAAGTCGGCGAAAAAATATGACCTGCCTTTAAACAACTACCAAGACCTGTGGCAGTGGAGCGTGTCCGAGCCGGCCCAGTTCTGGGAACACGTGTGGGAATATACCGGTGTCAAGGCCCACGAACCCTACAACCGCGTGAGTAGACCCGGCGATTTCAGCGATGATGCGTCATTGATTCCCTTTGTCCCATCACCAGAGTTTCTGACTGTCGCATAGGTCCTAGGAACGGATGACTCTCTCTTTCCGCGGCCGAACTTCTTCGAGGGCAGCAAGCTCAATTTCGCCGAGAATCTGCTCTACCCGACGAGTGCCCCCGATGAGAACGCCATCGCCATCATCGGTGCTACGGAGGTGGGTCGCGAATACATCTCCTGGAAGGAACTCCGCGAGCGGGTGCGCAAATGCGCCAATGCCCTGAAAGAGGCCGGTCTACAGGCAGAGGATCGGGTTGCGGGATTCCTCGGTAACCATGCGAATACGGTGGTTGCCATGCTGGCAACAACTTCAATCGGCGCATTCTGGACCGGAGTGTCCCCGGACACCGGGGTGCACGCGGTGCTTGAGCGCCTTCAGCAGATCGAGCCGAAAATCTTATTTGCCGACAACGCCTCGATATACAATGGGAAGGTGCACGGAGCGAACGCAAAGCTGGGCTTGATTGCCCCGGAGATACCGAATCTGGAGCTGCTCGTTTTGTTCGAGACGGTTCCGTCCCACACCTTGAACCTAGAGGAGATCCCGCTCGTCAAAGGAAAGGCTCTCACCTACGATTCCTTCCTCGGCAACGTCAGCAACTCCTCGGCTCCGCTGGAATTTGGCAGCTTCAGCCCAGAGCACCCCGTTTATATCTTGTATTCCTCCGGTACTACTGGTGCGCCGAAGCCCATTGTGCATGGGTCGCTGGGCACCTTGCTGCAGCACAAGAAAGAACATGCACTCCATTGCGAGATTCGCCCGGGAGACCGCCTGTTCTATTTTACAACCGTCACCTGGATGATGTGGCACTGGCTGATTTCCGGCCTGGCTACGGGCGCCACTATCGTTCTCTACGACGGTTCGCCCTTCCGGCCGTTCGACTCCGAGGGAGGAAATGGCGAGATGGCGATGCTGCGCCTGATCGACGAACTACAGATTACTCACTTTGGCACATCAGCCAAATACCTCTCCGTGCTGGAGCAAGCAAACCTGAACCCCCGCAAGCATCCCCACCGCCCGGTGGCCCTGCAATCCTTGCAGGCGATTTTCAGCACGGGATCTCCCCTTGCTCCTTCGACCTTCGAGTACGTCTACTCGTCGATCCACCCCGACATCATGCTGGGCTCCATCACGGGCGGCACCGATATATTGTCGCTATTCTGCGCTAGCTGCCCGATTCTACCCGTCTACAAGGGCGAAATCCAATGTCGCTGCCTCGCGATGGCAGTCAGCGCATATGACTATGCAGGCAAGGACATCAGCGCTTCCGACGAGCCCGGCGATCTGGTCTGCACCAAACCCTTCCCCGCTCAGCCTGTCATGTTCTGGCCGCCGGGCCCGACCGGAGCAGATAAGTACCGCAAGAGCTACTTCGACGTGTTCGGCCCGTCGGTCTGGCACCACGGTGATTTTGTACGCATCAACCCCACCACAGGCGGCGTGACCATGCTCGGCCGAAGCGACGGCGTCCTCAAACCCTCCGGCGTCAGATTCGGCAGCGCAGAGATCTACAACGTCCTCCTCAAGCACTTCGCGGAAGAAGTCGAGGACTCTCTGTGCATTGGGCGCCGGCGCGAAGGGCTCGACTCAGACGAGACGGTCGTTCTTTTCGTGAAGCTAGCCTCGTCGTGTGAATCGCCGACCGGTATGCCAGCCGACCTGGCTACCCGCATCCAGACGATGATTCGCAAAGAGCTCAGTCCGCGCCATGTGCCTGGTGTCGTGGATGCCTGCCCTGAGATTCCGGTCACGTCTAATGGGAAGAAGGTTGAGAATGCTGTGAAGCAGATCTTGTGTGGACTTAATATTAAGATCGGGGCTAGTGTTGCGAACGCTACTTGTCTTGACTGGTATAAGAACTGGGCTGCGGAGCATCCTTGAGTCGAGGCTTTCCCTATATCAACTGTACATGTATAGATAGACTAAGAGATATGGATAGACCAAGATGTTAGATGGAATATATATAGATTTCCTCCCAGGGTAGCCTGAACTTGAATTGAATGGACATCCCCAATCATAGGGATTATCCTCGTCGATATTTGAGGTTGATTAGTACACTACGCGTATTGAGCGGATGAAGCCTGCTTGCTTGTGCTTTTCATAGTGCAGCGATTGGCATTCCATCAAGCCGAGAACGCAACGTTTCCAGCATGATCGTCAATTATCTGACACCAATTCGAATTAACAAAGATTTCTAATACCAATTTCCTTCTCTTACAAACAATTTGTTTCTGCCAACAATCTGTAGTCGCAGAATCCTGTTCTTCCGACCAGTCCGGGCCATCGGCGCGTCTCGATTAGATAAGCGAACCCGGCCAAATCCTTTTCCAGGGCAGACGGCCGTGACGAAACCTCTCCGGAAGTAGTCGACTTTCTCTCACCATATCGCACGGGGAGGCGCAAGTTGAACAGATTATTTCTAACCGCGCCTTGAAATCTACAAATTCACCATGCGTCGCTCTGTACTGCGGGCAGTCGAGTCCGCGAAGCCTCTTGCCCGCTTGCCTCGTGCAGCGTCCAGAGGTTTTGCTACTGCCCAGGAAGATAACTCGAAGGTATGCCCTACTTGATACATACGCATAGCTTTGGGTATTGCTGCAAACAGTGACTGACACTTTCATGTTTTAGGACCCTGTCGAGTTGGATCAGATCACCGCTCTACCGAACGGAATCCGTGTCGCTACCGAATCCCTACCTGGACCTTTCGCCGGTGTTGGAGTGTACGTGGACGCGGGCTCTCGCTATGAGGATCCAAGCCTCCGAGGTGTGAGCCATATCATGGATCGGTTGGCGTTCAAGTCGACCACAAACCACTCCAGCGACGCCATGCTTGAGGCCCTCGAGGGCCTGGGTGGAAACATTCAATGCGCTTCTTCCCGCGAGTCGCTGATGTACCAGTCTGCCAGCTTCAACTCCACGGTCTCCACCACCCTCGGCCTGTTGGCGGAGACGATTCGTGACCCGCTCATCACGGAGGAGGAGGTTCTTCAGCAGCTGGCGACCGCGGAGTACGAGATCAATGAGATCTGGGCTAAGCCGGAGCTCATCTTGCCGGAGTTGGTCCATATGGCTGCCTACAAGGACAATACGTTAGGGAACCCTCTGCTTTGTCCCGCTGAGAGACTGGGGGAGATCAACAAGTCTGTGGTGGAGAAGTACCGCGAGACGTTCTTCAACCCGGATAGGATGGTCGTTGCGTTCGCGGGAGTCCCGCACGACCAGGCTGTGAAGCTCACGGAGCAGCTTTTCGGCGACATGAAGGCACACGGCCCGAGCAAGGGCCCTGTGCTTTCCGGCTCTGGGGTGGACACAACCTTGTCCTCTAACGAAGGACAAGTACACACGATTCCTCAGTTCTCGCCCACGTCCACCATTTCGTCCACGACTGCCTCCCAGAAGACCGAACTCGGCTTCCTCTCCAAATTCCCCTTCCTCAAGAATCTCTCCGGTTCTGGATCCCAATCGGGCTCTACGGAACCGCTTGACCCGGCGCTGATGGAGTCGCCGTCGTTCCATCTGACGCGCCCGTCCCACTACACCGGTGGATTTCTCTCCCTTCCCCCGATTCCTCCCCCGGCCAGCCCCATGCTCCCCCGGCTGAGCTACATCCACCTCGCCTTCGAAGCGGTCCCGATCTCGAACCCCGACATCTACGCCCTCGCCACTCTTCAGACCCTTCTCGGCGGCGGTGGATCCTTCTCCGCTGGTGGGCCCGGCAAAGGCATGTACTCCCGCCTGTATACCAACGTGCTAAACCAACACGGGTGGGTCGAAAGCTGCATCGCCTTCAACCACAGCTACACCGACAGCGGCATCTTCGGCATCTCCGCCTCGTGCAGCCCGACCCGCTCCACCGAGATGCTCGAGGTGATGTGCCGCGAGCTGCAGTCGCTGACCCTCGACACCGGATACAGCTCCCTGCAGCCGCAGGAGGTCAACCGCGCCAAGAACCAGCTCCGCTCGTCGCTCCTCATGAACCTCGAGTCCCGCATGGTGGAGCTGGAGGACCTGGGCCGTCAGGTCCAGGTGCACGGCCGCAAGGTCGGCGTTCACGAGATGTGCCAGCACATTGAAGCTTTGACGGTCGAAGACCTCCGACGTGTGGCTAAGCAGGTCTTTGGTGGCCTCGTCCAGAACCCCGGACAGGGGACTGGTAAGCCGACGGTCGTGTTGCAGGAGGGCGAGCTGGAGGGATACCGTCTTCGTCCGTTCCCGTGGGAGGAGATCCAGGAGCGGATCGCGCGCTGGAATCTCGGACGTCGTTAATCAGTGATGTTAGTGATTTCGAGGTCTGCGGTCGCTTGGATAGGCACTTACTATAGAAACGTCGTGTCATATTAGATGTATAGTATAGAACGAAGACGATCGGATTAGCATTCCACTCTATGTATTCTGAAAATGATAATGAGATTCATTCTAATTTACCATATTGAATTTTTGCAGGCCATAATTTATTAATTTACATATTATTCGTAGCCTCAAGCGATACTATCTCATAGAAAAAATACAAAAGAAAACAAAAACGAAGAAAAAGTAAAAACATCGTCATAGTACTTCCATGCTGCATAGTAAAAGCGGCTCCCGAAGCTCCTTGCCACTTTAGTCGCCGAACGCTCGCTCGCTCCGCCGGGAAAAAAGTTGGACCATCGGTGCTCAACCTCATCCGCCTCGGAATCCGCAAACTCACATCTAACCTCCCCTTCCCCGACCACATCACTCTTCAACCAACGCGCCAAACAAATTCCCTCCTACTCCTATACACGCTTTATAGCCTTTTTTATTCACAACCTTCACAATGGTCAAGCTCACCGAGGTCGAGGACGAGCACTTCACCCAGGAGAAGCCCCAGCCCAGCAAGCATGATGTTTTGCTGGCTTCCGATGATGAGGACGACTACACTGATACTGGTGAGTACTACTACGTCAGCTCTCTTTTAGATTGAAGGAGATATATTTTCATCGACAATCCATGGCGCTGGTTTGCGTTTTTCCCTCCCTCGCAACATGATCATCAATCATCAATCAACATCTGCGTCATTCACACCCGACACGGCCTCTCCCCAAAAAATCAATCAAAAGAAACCGAACCCCATGTTCAAAGTGTCATCCATCTAACCAACAATTAAACAACCAGAATCCGAAATCTCCGAGCAGTCCGACGAGGAACTCGACAGCGAGTCCTTCCTGGACCGCCTGTCGGCTCTGCAAGACATGATCCCTCCGTCGGCCCGCCGCTCCTTCACGAGCTCCGTCTCCGCCGTCACCAACCTCACCAAGTCCAGCCTGAGCTTCAGCGGCAAGGCCCTGTGGATCCTGAGCACCAGCGCTTTCCTGGTCGGTGTCCCGTGGGCGCTGGCTTATGCTGAGGAGGAGCAGTATATTCAGCTCGAGCGCGAGCAGGGTATGATTAAGGGTGCTAATGATGTGAGTTTATACGTTTATTTTCCTGTCTTATTTGTCTGTTTTAGAAGTTTGGGAATAGCCTTGCATATGGTTACTTCCGGTGTTGTGCCTTTGGATTGCGGTGACGACGTGAAAACTTTTTTTTCGGCGATGATGGCGCCAACAACATTAAAAAGAGTGCTTTCATTGCGTTATATCTCCACCGCCACACCCTTCAACCCAGCCAGTCACTCACTTAGTTGATCTGTCATACTAATTCAACCTTTTCTAGATGCTCACCCCCGGCATGGCTCCCTCCGACGAGCAGAAGGCTCAGTCCACCATCTAAATGAAAAATACCGACGAATATAAAGATCACAACAATTCGAAAGATTCGCCGTGAATCCGTTGCACTGGCCACTCGATCCGCTCGACGCTTTTTTGACCTTACGGCTTATGATTGTGGTATACGATGTCATCGATCTGTCCGGCGGAGAAAAGCGTTGGTCATAAAAAAAACAAAAGGAAAAAGGGAAAAAAAACTGGCAGAAAAGAAGAAGGGAAACGCAACAGCAAATTGCTGATTGGTTTGGAATCAAAAAGGGAAAATGCTCATCATTGGAGCGGAGTGGCCTAGGAATCAAAAATGGGCATTTGCATGATCTGGTTTTGTTTCCAACGCGTTGCAGTGCACGAACGGTGTTTCATCGATATTTACCCATCCCTGTTGATTGATCTTTGTTTTCATGCTTATGCTCAATTCTCGTTCGTCTTCTCTCATCTCTCATCTCATCATTGTTTCGGGAGTCGTGGGATATCTCGGGCAATGCTTGTATTTGTACATTTCCTTTTTCTCTCTCTTTCTTTCCTTTTTGTCTCCCCCTGTTGTTATGTGAGTTCTTCCTTGTGTTTAGTATAGTATCGACCTACGTTTTCCGGATATGGACTGGATGAGCGGATGGTGTTGGGAATGAATCAATCAATTTAGTTCCTTTCCTTTTTATCGGTTGGACTATGTGTGTACGTATGTGCCTATACGTACTTGGTTTTCTAGGACGGCTGCAGACTTCCTCTTCGGGACACTGCCGCTTTAGTGAGGGCGCTTAGGGGTCTGCTCAGTGAGTATTTCACATCAGTGAGCAGTGATCCATGAGCACTCAGCCTTGGCCCTTGCGAAGTCACGTATACTCACTGAGCCGCTCACCCCATCTATTTTGTGCGGGTAGTTCAACGACGACGTTCAGAGCGCGATCCGCGTTATTGTGCGTATTGTATCCATCAGACAGGTGTCTTGAGTCCGTTGGAGAATGGTACAGTAGAACAGGTCCATTTTTCGGAGACGCATTTGCTACAGTCGAGGCACTCCCAAGAGACAGAGCCTATCATGCTGGAGAAAGTCAATACCTAATCTTGGTTGGCCAACATAGTAGAGAGGCCGCAACGTACTTCGTGGTTCTCCCGTAAGACGATTCAACCGCTGGAGACAAGGGATTCAATGAAAGGATGCTTAGATGATAACATAGCCATTAAGTCTTTCAGATAGCCTGGTTTAAAGTAATCAAAGGCTACACGACCGACAGAATACGGGTGTGCTGCTGTGAGATAGCAGAGCCCTATGATAATTGAGTGATACCAGGCGGCTTGACGCATGGACTCGCGGGCTGATATATACTACGTTATGTCCTCTATCTGGCTGTTTAGCGGGCTATGGACCTGTTTGACACTGTTCACATCGTAGGTTGACCGCCTACAGTGAACTGGAGGCTCTTCGCTGTATTTTCCAAGGGAGGAGTTGCAAATCCGGGCTGATATTTGGTCACTTTGGGAGATCTCTGCGTTCGCTATCCTTATAAGATACGAGCTTTATGTCGTCCTGGGCACTACCTTAAGTGATCACCACCAACGATGACTGGGCTTCTTGCCCCGTGCCATAAAGACCATTGTGGTCTCATCTCGATAACGTGGCCGTATTCCCATTCCAATTTGCGGGACCCTTATGGACACTGCACACTTGGTCTTACCGCGTATCGAAACAATGAGACATGTGAAGCAGGTCGTTGCCCAAGATGTATTCTCTTCAGGATCAGGCTTCCTAACCTCACTCACTGGATGGGATGCGCAAAGCGTAACAGTGTGCTCCCTCGTAGGTCTGGGGCATATCGTGAGGAGAGCCACGTCAGATACCCGGGTATCACACGCTTAATCACTGTCAATGATCACCTTCACAGCACTTCTCCGGGCAAAAACGGCATCAGGCGAGCATCTGACTCGGGTCACGTCAGAAATGCCCGCCATTAGCTCGGTATTAACTGCAGCCGCCTTCAACTGTAAGCGTGGATTTTGAGCATTAGAATACCACTGGTGCCTTTTTGTATGGACTTCAACGAAACAGAAGCTACTTAAAGATCTAGAGCACGATGGGAACTATTAATAGACCCTCAGAAGAGGATCGGCGCGGAATGGAATAATCCCCAGGCCATTTCAGCTCGTGTAGAGTTCCCTGCACAAATACCCTCTCATGTTAAACAACACTCCAGCTCGAACCTCCCATCAGCAAAGGAAACGGTCCATCGTGAATCATGGACGCCACCGTACATCACTAGAGCTATTTCCCCATTTGTTGACGCCTTCGCCGCTACCCTAGGACGCGTCCATGTGCCCGAGTTTTTGGGGGGGAACACTTGAGAATAAACGTTATCTGCTCTCTTCGTTGAAAGAGGCAATTGTTTACTGAGCACCTGCTATCGTATGTAAAGTGGTAGGGATCAAGATTTGTCGACATTCCTGAGGGATAGATAAAGGACGCACCTGTATCACAGTATGAGATACTGAGGCTATGGCGACCAGCTAAGTTACCGGTTATTCCTACAGCACACCTTGGTGAACAAAAAGTATGCTTAGCAGTCAATGAGTCTATGATGCTACAGAAAACCTGGCTCGTTGACGAGCGTGGCGATGGGTATTTCAGAGGAACCCCTGATGACCAGCTGTCTATCTATGTTCGTATACAATCTGTCAGTTGTAAGCTAGAGTCAAGAACATCATACCATTAGCAGATTTTCCTTGGGCAATTTTCAAAGCGCACCGAGTAGATGGACTTTGTTGCATTGGTCATAAGGAGGTTACCCCGGATAAGTCCATCTAGGTTGATCGACAGATTACCTTGTCAGCCAGTCTATCCTTGTAATAACGTATCTGCCTGGCATGATCCCTGGGGCATCCAGGTAGAAAGACAAATAATGGCCGATCATAAGATGGTTTTAGTTACGACTTCATAGGCGTCCCATGCTTATGTCTTTACTTAGGTCATCATCAGGTCCCAGAGAGGTGAACGGATGACGTGCTGGTGAGTTGATAGAAGACGCGGGTGTCAAGTAAGAAATACCCACCTTGCTCCCAGGGGAATCCACAGGAGTGTAGATATAAAATAACCTCGGGTTAGCTACAGAAGGGCTTTGCGGGGGAAGTCTAGGATACATGGTTCCGGAGATCGCCCACCTGTCAATTTCCAGGGTGCTCTCAAAGCCGTCTGCGTGCTAGTATTGGTGATTGAACCCTTCGAATAATAAGCCCCTCGCTTATCCTGATATTAGGCCCCCTGCCTACTCGACATGGTGAGTTCACCTCAGCATAGGTCGGGGGGGAAGGTAACAGTCGAACAAGTCAACACAACAAGGGTTGAAGTAAGGCCTACCATGGACAAGTCCTAATTGGTTTAAAACTGATATTTCATCCCTTACAGAACATGCAGCCCCAAGCTGGCGTGAGATAGGAGGAGCTGCTCGATTCCAAATCCTATGCGAGTGGTAATATCACGTCAGCTTCCCGGAGAGTTGTGCTGTACAAACAATCTGCTGTGTTTCTTTGCATGCGACTACTTTGGTAGATCATACGCTTACCTACGGGCTGTGTAACACAGTAGGACGCCAACAGAAATATCCCCTACACCAACATGATCCTTGAATACCTGGTTGTATAGTCAGCACATTGTTTTGACCGTCTAGCCGTAGAATTCAACAAGGAGAACCAAAGAAGAAAGATATAAATACCCCCTTAATCTCCTTGAATATCTCGGTATAGAACCAAGCAAGAAGCCAACCTCTCCTTCTCTGTCAATTCCATTCCATGCTCCATCTGTGATTCAATAAAAAGTTAGGGATCCCGCAATCAGCTCAAATCGAAACCGAAAGTCTTTTACAAGAATATATCAACACTTTTGCAAGAAGGATGAAGCTGTTATCCGCTCCAGTTACAGCTCTGATGCTGTTCGCTTCACTGTTGGGCCCAGTCCTGTCGACTCCGGTCCAGGCGGAGGCAAATGAGGTCAACGCCAGCTGTTACATCACCAGCAAAAAAGGCAAAGACTGCAACGCTAGCTCCTGCAGAAATGGCGGGGGCAGCTGTACATACAATGATCAGACTAAGAGATGCCGAACAAGCGGAGACTGGAGTAAGGTTTTTGAATGCAAGACAAACTGTCGATGTGCCAAGGGCAGTTGAGGGACACGACGAATCTGATGTGACTGCTTAAGGTTAGTAAATAAGTTTCCAGCTCTGTTCACATTCTTGTTAACCGAAAAATGTAGGCTCGTTGAGGAGTGATTAGCCGGGCTATGGGGGTCTCTTTCAACAAGAGACCAGTTTTGAGCTTTTTGTGAAACTTTACAAGGCAAGGATATAACTTAGTTGGTGGATTTTGGAATCTGGCCTCGTACAATCTCTTTACCACGCATTACCATTATTGTTGTTGTTATCTTCTATGTTAGCTAGATAGTGTCGCTTGCTACAATTGGGTTGTCAATCAATCTGCCTGTGTGTCTGGCTAAATTCTCAAATGTATTGGTGATCTACGGGTGGAAATGATAGACTATCGTGTCACCGGGGAATTTATTTGTCAGTAGACAGGCTTTGGAAAGGAATTCAATATCTAGCATGCATCAGGACTCTCCTTTAGTTCTCCATGCTCAGCAGTTAGGATGGCAGATCACACATCAATGCTAAGGTGTAATACGTCTTCTTTGCGTGTCTACACTGTTTTCACCCGCTAGTATTTTCGACATATCATCCACATTTTAGGCAGCTGCAGGTGGCATTGTCACGGGTTAGGCAGACAGTTTAAATATCATTCAAGAGAATAATCCACTACAATGCTTCAGCCCAAAACCGACCCCATTTCTCTTTTTTCACGTGACCGTCAGATGGTCTTATAAAGGTTTGTTCGGACTTCATCCCTTTCATCAACGAAACCAATCCTAAATATCCTCAGTTGATCTAGTAATATCTCACTCTACATCTTCTCAGTTAATTGTCTCCTGGCTATTGTTCTGATAACCCCATTCCTTTCCCTCTCTACCTTCCAGTCCTTCAATATGGACCCCACCCTGTTCATCTACGATATTAACAGAAAGGCGGAGATCCAACAGTCAGCGCAGACCGGTGATAGTCTGTTACAGGAATATATTGAGACTTTACAGCTCTTTGCAAAAGATAAAGATACTGTCATTATGCACTCCAACTACAGTCCTGAGTCCGCCCATATTACGATCGACTCTACACCTGTGAAACAGGACGAGGCTTCCACTACCTCCTAGGGACGTTTCATCCGTTATCATGACGGCCAAGGCCCAACAATCAACCAAAGCCTCTGACGTACAACCTTGCATTTTTCCACGACCCTTTTCCAATCATGAATACATCACTTCAACATGCTTAAATTCTCCGACAAAAGCCAAAGGAATGAAATGACGGATTAGCCGGCCCTGTGGAGTAGACTGGGAAAGCGAAATACCTCTCTGTTGGTTGTGAGGACATGACTGGCATGTCGCACGATCAGCTTGAGAAGGTCTTTTGCCGGTTATTAGTCTTGAAATTCCTGTGCAGTTCCCTAATAAGAACAATTAATCCGTCGCAGAAGATGACCAGTTGTTTCGTTTTGTTTAATAGCTTGATTCTGTACATGTTCCATGCAATACCAAAGATGGTTGAGCAATATCGCAACCAAATACTTAACTAATGGTTTAGAAATATAGGAGCGCTATCTTTATTAGATGATACCGCCAGAACGATGGAGAATACTCAAAGCTGTAAGACGCATAGAATGACAGCTTAAAATAGTGTTGAGTGTGGTTGTTTTAGGCAGCTCATTTGCTGTCTTTTAGTCTAAAACAGTATAATAGTAAAAAAAGAGCTGAATCATCATTTTATCCATCCGAAATAGGAAATATCTTGGAGGAATTATGCAATTCAAGTCCTGTCAGGTTTGACCCTGAGTCGAACCTGAGTCGAACCTCATAGAGTTGCGATCCAACTCAGTCTCTAAAAACTAGAACCTGGGTTGGACGGGCGTTCAGTTTACAAGCCCCGGCAGACTATTGTAAACACGAAAAGCCCTCGTCCCCACCATCAACAAACACTCCCCGGGTTCAGTCAAGTCGCTTTGTTCAGATTCCCACATCAACACGCTTCCACGCTGGGTCAACCGCCGGAACTGACCAGCCCGCTGCATAGTCGGGAATATATGAATCTCCCCGGTTTAAGTTTATCTGCGGCCTTTAACCGAGTATGCAGCTCGCTCACTAAATGCCCGATACTAAGATCCGCTCCTACCTCTAACATATGCAATTTTCTAGCCAGGAGAGAGCGGCGAGGAGCTTCTAGTTCACCGATAGATGGTTAACTTATGATCCCGCAAGCCCGCTAAACGGCCAGGTAGGGGACGTAGCGTAATATATATCAGCCCATTAGTTAATATTGCGTTAAGTTACCCGGTATCACTCAATGATCATTGGGCTCTGCTATTCTGTTAGTTGTGTGGTCTTTACTTAGTTTAACCTAGACTATCCCGAAGACCTTGTGGTTTTATTTGGCCTGAGCCTTTTTTTATTAACACCCTTGTCTCCGGCAGTTGTATCGTCTTATAAATGAGCTACGAAGTATGTTGCGACTTCTACTATACTAGTGAACTTAAACCAAGAATATGTATTGACTTGCTCTAGAATGATAGGCTCTATCTGCTGGGAGTGTCTCGACTGTGGCTGATCTGTGGCTGATTTGTCTCGACACCCAAAGACTGATTCTTTTACTTAATATTAATTTTCAGTACTACGTGCTTTGATAGAAATATATTAATTGCATCGTTCTATCTAGTATTTAGTTATAATAAAGACTAGAGATGTCCTGATTAGCTAGCGCAGTTCGCTATTCCAAGGGTCCCTTGACTCTTAGGATGACCGGAGTTCGTCCCATGGACTTCTGGGCTTTGTGTGGTCTGTCGCCGCAGAAACCCACCAAAACATTTTCCTACTCGGAAAAGAGACCTGATGGTAGTGCTGGGCTTTGGGGAGCGTGGCGGGCAAGAGTAGACTGCGAGTGGAGAAGCGGGCAAGGGGGTGATTATTAGTTAGGGTACGATTTATTAAGATTACTCGTTCAGACACTCGGTCTTCCGCTCATGCTATGCTCAGCAAATCGCCTCAGTCTGCTCGGGACGTGCTCAGATCTACTCAGAGAGCAAAAAGCGGCAAAGGATGAGCACTAAAGTGGAAAGAGTAGGCCATTGACTGTCCTAGAAGTTCAAGTACGTATGTATCAACGGGTACCCCTCTGTCTGCCAATAAGTATGGGGTGCTCCGTATATGGTTCGCCTTTGTAGAAGGAAAAGCAAAAAGAAAAAAAGGAAATGTCAAACCAAGAGGTGAAATTGGGTATCACAAGAAATATGGAATATGGATTCCGTAATAGAAAAAAAATGACAAAGAAAGCAAAATGAGTAAACACAGGCAGTAGCAAATTCCTTCCATAACATATGTACGACCATTGAGGAAGAAAGTAAAGGTTTGCAAGAGAAACAAGACAAGAAGGCAACGAAGTTGGAATTCAGGCCGTACTGCCAGAAAGAAGCCCTATCAAAGTGTCTACAACAATCAGTCAGTCAGTCAGCAAGAAAGAGGATAGGGAAAGGAAACATACAGTCGACTCCCTAGCCGTCCGCAAATTAATATGAAAATCGCGCCACAGCTTCTTAACCTCGTCGTTTTCAACCATCGTTTTGAAGACCTGCGCGGCGTACTTCGTCTGTTTCCTCACACTCCAGTGGCTGCGTTTGACGACTTCCTCGTCGGAGAGGTACCCCATGCGTGCGAGGTGGTCGACGACCCATTCGTTGAGGTTGAAGCGCCAGTGAGTTAGCGTGTGTGCGATTGTTGCTCGGTTTTTGCAGTGTCTGTGGAGGTGTTAGTTTAGAATCTATTGGGTCTAGAGGTGACTATGGGATAGTCGTACCGGCCGAGATAGAAGCGGTTGTTTTCGTCGGGGAGAATGTGGCCTTCGCGATCGCGCTCTACGCCGTCATCCTCGACCTCCTCCTCCTCCTCCTCTTCTTCTTCTTCCTGCTCCTCCTCCTGTTGTGAGAGTTGTCCTTCGTCGCTGCTGTCCTGGTCTGTAAGCGCCTCCAGCGTTTCCAGAGAATACGCCTTTCCATAGAGTTTGATATCCGACGATGCTGGATGTCCAGACCGTTTACAGGCATCACACGGGTGGTGCTCGGATGTCGGATAAGAGGTGACCTCAATGTATGGACGCGCGAGGAGAGCGTATCGGAATTCCGCGTTCCACACTGACGACACGAGCGTTGACCCTGTGCGGCCCTTGACTTCGCTTTCGAGCTTGTCGAAGGCGACTTTGTAAAGCGGGTCGGACCGGGGGAAGGCTGGGTTGAGCTTGTTGTGCACCATCCACTCCACAGCGTCTTGGAAGTAATCCTTGAGTTGCTTGTATGCGTGGCGAGAGAACTCGAGAGGCATGTCTTCGTGGGTAGTCGGGACGCCGAGCTTGTCGTCTTCGTCTTCTAGCACGAAGTCGTCCTCGTAGCGATCTAGATCGTCGTTGCTGGCTATGGCGGATTCGACGTCGCTGTCTTCGTGCGTGATCCGGAGTCGGGGTTTTTTGGTGCCGCTTGTCTCGCTGCTTGCTTCGCTTTCTGGTTGGTCGTCCTCTTGCTCGGATTCTTCGTCCTCTTCCTGGTCTGCGGATTCCTCGATATCATCTTCTCTTTGTCCTGCCCGTCGGCGCCGCAAGGTCTCTAGGTGGAGCTGCCGCTGGGATTTAGCGGAGTTTGCTAGTCGACCACGGGTCCTTGTTTTCTTCACAACTACTAGAAGTCAGCTATGTATACCAAAAGCAGGAAAGATCTAGTAGCATACCGGAATCTTGAAGATCTGCCAGGTCTTCCTCGATGTCTAGCATATCCTGGTTTTGATTCTGCGGGGGGGTCTGAGGGGGTTCGGCAGGCGCACTAACGCGCCGTCTTTTGGCGGGCGACACCACCGGTTCATCCTCGGAATCATCCAGTACTATTGTAGACACCGGCGCTGGGCCTCGTCTCAACTTGCGACGAGGTCGAGTGACTATTTCGTCCGCGTCGCTATCTTCCATAACGGCTGGGCTTGGAGGGGTTGCAGATGACGGCTCAGGAGCATCCGGAGTGGGGGAGCGTTTTCGCTTGGATCTTCTCTCTTCCTGCTCAGATGGCACACTGCTGTTGGCCTCCACGACCTCTTCCTCTTTGGCAGTTCTCATATTTGGATCGGGAGCGGGGAGGTCATCGGAGCCTTCGACCTGCGGCGACTGCTTGTCTACTCGAAGACTCATCATCAGCAACAGACACCCCGACAAACCGTAGCAAGTGTGTAAGCACCATACCTTTCTTTTTCTTCCCCTTCTTCTCCTTCCTAGCCCTTTTTCTTTCTCGCTTCTCCTTTTTATCTTTTTTGTCCTTGGTTTTCTTTTCGCGCCCGGGCTTCATGGTGTCTTCCGCAGATTTCGTCTCCGCGATCGGGCTGGGCGAGACACGGGGTCGTTCCCGGCGGAGTGTGGCCGTTGAGGGATGCCCGTAACGCAGGGTCGCTCGGCGATCGGTTCCATCTGCGGTTTCTTGCGAATCTTGGGGCGGCGACGCTACCGGGGCGAAGGAAAGCCGCGTCTGTTTCGCTTTGCCATAGGTGCGGGGCATTTGCGATGGGGGAGTGATGGTCTCAGTGCGTAGGATGGGAGAGAGGTCAATACTGCTTGAAGTAAAAATGCAAGTAGAATAAATCTAGGGACTGATCTGCAGGCCGAGAGATTCTCTCAAGACTGAGGTAAAGTATGGTCCACTAAAGGTTTTGGAGAAGCTCCGGATGAAGATCCGCGGAGATCGCGTCGGAACGTCACGAGAGCACGTGATATGATATAGACCGATCAGTGTAGGCATATCAAAGCTACCGATACCTCCTTTGCTGTAATTGTACCTGTTGCAGTCCACATGTCGATAATTGAGTTTACAATATGTGATTCTGTCCCCAATCACGCCCTTTCTTAATGTTGAATATAATGTAATGTGGGATTTCGGCCCTGTCATGTAAGATCACATATGACTAGTAGGGTGTGGGCTACCAAAGAAGAACTTGACGACTGCTCACTTGTTATTATACTTTGGCTGATACCTAAGATATTGTGATCGTAATGTTTTCGCCTTCTTCCACCATTTTTTCTCAACGACTGTGTTCTGCTTTATGATGTCAAGCCCACTGCCATAGCCCATATTAAATCGACCTCGCTTTGACTCTACGGGCAGTATATTCTACTGTCTGTATCCATGGGGTATTCTAGTGTCAACATTCTCAAGTCCAAGAGCATAGGGCTAAATCATCGTGCACTTGAGGCTTGACTCTCCTTCCAAGATCCGTGGCCGCACAAGCAAATCCGGGCTATTGGATGGAATCGGGCACCCAGCACGGGTTGCCAAAAAGGATTGTATAATGCACAGCTGAGCTTTCCAGACTGGTGACCAATATCAGATCAGCATTACAGGCTATATACTAGCCTACGTTTGGAGCCCATACAAGCACTGTCTCGTTTCATTATTCAACTCAACCAGGATAGAGCTTACTGGATTCTGCTCGCAAACCGATCTTACCGCTTGATAGATCCGTGAATGACAGACCAACCATACTAACGCCATACAACAGTAAGGTACTTTTCTCTCCTTGCTACTTCTGAACTCTGATTCCCCACAATGGGCATTTGTCGGGAGCATTTCAGGAAATCTCTTCGGCTTCTGAGCTTGAAACCTAGCCTGTCATTATCTTCTCCTGCTGCCGTCAGCAGTTCGCCTATAGAGGAGGAGCGAAGCCTCGGTTACAACTCCAAGAAATATTACCCGGCCCAGATCGGAGGGACCATTGGGAAATATCGCATCATATCTAGACTCGTATGAAGTGCTAATTCTACCGCTTGGCTAGCGAAAGATATTTCTCAGTCAGTTGAGTCGTTCTGTTCGCGGAGCATAATCTAACGCCGCAAAGCTGGGCCTGACAGTCGACCAGATACGTAACTTCGAAAGTCACTAACTCTGGGGACGCGGAGAGGAAGGCCGCCGAAGATGAGCTAAAATATCGAGGTATATTTCTGGGCTGGGATCTAAGCATGAAGGTTCTGCATATATCAGGCTGGTCAAGGAGTCGTTCCGAGTGCGAGGAATGTCTGGCGACCATATCTGTCTGGTTTCCGAGCCGTTACGAGAGCCGCTTTGTCTTCTGGGCAAACATCTTGGGAGCATTGGCGTGCCTACAAATGTTCTCAAGGCTTTCTTTGATCTGACTGGATCACAGACTTGAAAGCCGATAATTTCCTTATCGGATTCGAGGATGCTTCCGTCCTCAAAAGTTACGTCCACGAGCAAGAGGTTCATCCCGCTCCACATGTGTCTCGGAATGGACGCTCGTATTTGAATCTAGACATGACTTTGGGCCACTGAAGAAAGGAGTGGGCTCGTTGAGGATTTGTGACTTCAGTGCTGCCGTTTTTGGCAATGTGCCGACGCCACATAACCATGACATTCAACCTCAGCCATTCTGTGCCCCTGAAGTCCTTCTAAAGGCAAGGCATTCCGAGCTGGGGAGTCCTACCGCGATTGCACCTCGCCTGGGGCCATTTTTCAATATTGTGGAAAAGACATGGCCACCGAGTCGTCTGTACCCAAGGTCTTAGAGAACAGGCTCATGAACTTGAAACTTTGGGCTCCCACGTGGGACCAAGATTTCTCATCCCGGGAAGAGTCACTGAAACCTTTGATTGTCTAAATACCATAACAACCTAAAATACATCTAGCGGGTCACCAGTTGCAATGACATACTAGTTCAGCATTCTCCATCCAAATCTATAGATTTGCGCATTTCGCATGCCTTTCAGTAGTTAGAGCCGAAGTTCTTCTTAAATATACTGATGTATCATTGATGAGAGATTTCTTCGCGTCCTTCCGTGTACTGCTACACCATATTGACCCAGGGTGTACCACCTCTCATCACAACAAGCCCTGAGTAATACAAGCTCATAATCCGACTTCGATCGTCGGTAATTCTCAAGGACCTCGACGCATTCTGTTCACACGGAAATAATTGAAGCAGCCGGGAACATACATAGGTATTGTTGTCTGATAAGATTGGCATAATATGCTAATGATTTGTGGTCTAGGAGACATGTGACCCCTGTTGATTCTCAAGTCTGCGAATCCCTCTGTTTCCCACCCATCTACTCATTCTTGCCCATCCATCGCTCGTTTCCCCAGAAATCGGTCTTGAAAGGTCTTAGTGACGCCAAATATCAAGAGATCCTGAATCTATAATGCTGCTTTATTCGTGGATTTTGTGTCATCCCATTTCCTCGTTCGCTTATCTCTGATTCGTGGAAATTACAGTGTACTTTCTACGGCCCAGAATTTCCTCGAATACCACCCTAGGTCGATCCAGATAGCTTCAATCTCGTCGACGCCTCAAGCTACCCCTGCTCAAATTATCACCCTTCGTTGGCCCTTCCTGGTCATTCCACCTTTTAGGGGCTGCATACCAATTCCTAGTGCTATGGGCACGGATGTTAGCGTTGGTCAGGGAAGCCCGTGTCATGGGTTCGGGCTACCACCAAGCATGGGACTCGATTATGGCCTTCTTATGGCTTAGATATATAGACTATGTCTCCGCCCTTTTTCTAATCTGTGATGACCCACAACTCGAGCGTATCTTCTATTACAGGGCATCGTCAGGTCAAAATCTACATACGACTTGTGATCATCCATGCATGGGTTTGCAATTGCCAAGGACTATTTAAAAAAAATCTCGTTCACTCGGTATCACATCTCCCCTCCTTGCTCCGCGAGCACATACCGCAATATATATCACAGGCACCATGGGAGCCCTGGGCTTAGGCCTCTCAAAACGAGGCTACAACTGGTTCGTATACATTATGACCCAGCTAGATGAGCATGTGGCTAATTTATTTCAAAAGGTACATCTCGCTTGTCGCAGCAGCATGCATGGTGCTTTACGGCTACGATGCATCGGTGTACAACTCCGTCCAAGGATCCACCAACTGGGTGACTTACTTCAATGAACCGGATGCAAACGTGATTGGGGCTGTCAACACAGCATACACTGTCGGCGCCATTTTCGGGGGCTTTTTCCTCGGCGGCCCAATTGCCGACTTCTTAGGTCGGAAGCTTGGGATGGGTATTGGCTGCGTGTTGGTAATTGCATCAACGTTTATGCAGACGTGGTCTCCTCGTGGGAATATCGGGTGCTTCCTTGCTGGGAGATGTATCATCGGTATTGGACAGGGGATTGCCTTGAGTAAGTCATTGATACTATGCTGTCACCGTTAAAAGAACTGAAGTTGAATTGACCGTGCCATCTGACAGCGTCGGGTCCGATCTACATTGGCGAGCTGGCACCAGCGGAGATTCGAGGGAAAATTATGACATTTTGGCAAATGTTCTATTCGGTGGGATCTTTTATCTGCTTCTGGGTGAACTATGGCTGCACTCAACACAAAGAAAATCTCGGTGAATGGGATTGGAAAATGGTTGTCCTTTTCCAGCTCCTGGTTCCCATCTTGATTCTCGTCCTGTTGCCGACTATTCCCGGCTCGCCACGATGGTATGGTCTCACATACTAGGCTCCATCGAAGATTTATGCTAACCTAACACCAGGTATATCCAGCGTGGAAATAACGTCGAAAAAGCCCGTGCCGCTCTTGAAATGGTTCGAGAAATAGCGGAGGAAGTAGAAGACGAGCTGCTGAAAATCCGGGAGGCCCTCGAATACGAGAGGGAGGCTATATCCAGTACCTACTCGGCCCTTTGGAAGGACAAGTCCCTGCGCAAGCGTATGGCTCTGGCTCTGGTTGTCAACGCCGGTCAGCAAGTCACCGGACAGGGGACGTTGAATACGTACTCCACCAAAATCTACCAAAAGGTATTCACCAGTGCCGGCCAGATAGCCCTCATCAACGCACTCAACGCCACATTTGGTATCCTCTTCACGCTGAATGCTGTTTGGATCATTGATCGATTTGGGCGAAAGTTTCTCCTCATCATTGGAGGCATCGGTATGGGGATCTGCATGATCATTGTCTCCGCGGTTGAGACAGAGACCGCATCACCCGGTGGCACAAAAACCCAGCCAGTCGGGATCTCGATTGTGTTTCTACTATTTCTATTCATATTCTTCTGTGAGTGTCAAAGACCCACCGAAACTTGTGACAATTACTCATGACAAATGCAGACAAACCATCCTGGGGCGCCACGGTATGGATCTGGACCTCGGAAATCTTCTCTATGAACGTGCGAGCACAGGCAGTGGGAATGGCATCGCAGACGCAAAACGTCGCCAATGCCATCTTCCAACAATTCTTCCCCATCTTCCTGGATAATTGCGGTTTCTATGCGTTTTACATGTTCGCCGGTATCAACTTTCTGCTCGCCGTGTTTGTGTTCTTCTTTATCCCTGAAACCAAGCAGGTTCCTCTCGAAGAGATCGATGCCCTGTTCGGTGGAGCTAATCATGTTACGCATGGCGAGGATCTCATCGGGAATGAGAAGGAAGTTGAACCTACGTATTCGGATGCTGGTGCAAAGAGGTCTTGAGCGGTTGGGATGGATATGCCTGACTAGGTTAATTGGTAGAAATGCCACAGCATACAGCTTTACCTATTCGAATGCCATTGCGAATGTAGCCTCACATACGACAGTTATTCTCACCGATAGTGGAACATCAAGAAGCACCTGCTAGGACACCTGGCCAGTTGAACAGCTTATTCCCACACCCCCCAACCAAAGTGGAGCCGAATGCCCAGCTTTATAGACTAGACCTGGCAGCCGTGGTATGCGGGGAAGCGAGACCGCGGACTAAATCCGGGGAAGGGCTCCATCATCTCTATTCTCCCACAGGTTATCTCCCAGACCATAATATACACTGTATTGTCCTCCTTTCCCCCACTATTTACAGATCCATACACCACAAACCAATCGAGACCAAGTCTCGCCCCAAATTCTAACTCATATATTCCCACGTGGACAACAAGCCCTAGCGTCCAATCCTCCCACCTAAATCCAAGCGCTAAACACCTCCAAGAAATGAAGGATCCCAACAAACGGAATCCCATTCCGCCCGCCAAGCAGATCAGCTAGCCTAATCAAGGGCGAGTTGAGTCCCGGGCTGGTTCTTTTCCTGTATTGACGTGGTGGCAAATCGGCGGGCTAACTCCCACCCAACCCAGAGATGTGGTCGGAATCGCTCCGCACTTGTTTGGGATGTCCGGGGTTTGCGGGGGAGGATCCAGTACTAGCTTGGCATGCTCTTCCTCTCTCCAAGTGAATTTATTTGATATTCTGGGGATTGCTATATTAATTGTCTGTGTATGTTTTTTTCAAACGCCCTTTACAGGTTATTTAGGCGTGTAGGGATGACTTGTATTGCTATTTAGTTGGTCCTGTTGACAAGTAGTAGTAGTACAATTCCACTGTGCGCCTTCCCTTCAACATTTATCCATAGAAAAACCTATGTATCTTCACTTCTATTCTCGTACTTCGCAACATGCCCGACTTTAAGTATCACCCCCAATAAGAACCACATACCGAACTGATAAAGACAGATCTTCCTTGTCGAGACATCCCCATTAACCAATTAACCTCCAACGCCAATCCCTCTTCCCTGCTAGACGAAAAACCTTCTTTGTACCCAGGGTCCTTGGCGCGCGGAACCCGGTTAAGAATGCGGAATCCTTACGTTCCTGTGTCATGTATGTCTGTTGGAGCAGCTAGTTCATGCATATGGCCGTCGGAGAACACACCGATTTTAGCATTGGTTTTTTATTTCGTTTATTGAATACTGGTTTTCTATTTTTTATTTCGTTCTGGGCGGATGGCGCTTAAGTAGGTGTGATAGTAATAAGTGTTAGTCTGTATAAAAGGTGCTTGCCCCGCGCTTTCTGCGCTGGTGATGTGGTGATGCAAGGGCCGGTGTTTATTATCCTAGGTACTCATCTTCTATTACATTCTCAAGGTGTGGCATCTGAGCTGTCATCTGAGCTGTTCTGGTAGTATCTGCTTCAATCATTGACTTTGTGGAATACCCCTACCTACCTCCTTACTGCCCTACCTTCGCCACTTCAGAGTTCACAAAAGCCACCTGGGTAGCAATCCAGAGCCACAACAGAACCCGCAATGATGACACCACCATCCGACCCCGAAAAAACCGAGATGTCTCAAGAGCACCTCGAGGACATCAAGTCCTCCTCAAACTCCACTCTCTCACCCAGCGCCGTCTCCGAGCGCGCCCTCCTCTGGAAACTCGACCTCCACGTCGTCCCAATCCTCACAGTCCTCTTCCTGTTCGCCTTTCTCGACCGCATCAATATCGGAAATGCGAGGCTCATGGGCCTGGAAGATGACCTCGGTATGAAGGGCCATCAGTATAATATCGCGCTGTTTGTGTTCTTTATACCGTATGTGCTGTTTGAGGTGCCGAGTAATGTTATCTTGAAGAAGGTGAAGCCGAGTTGGTGGCTTTCTGGGATTATGTTTGGGTGGGGTAGGTTGATCCTTTCTTGCCTTTTTCTCCTATGATATTGATTTGGTGGTTTTCTAGGTATTATCACAATCTGTCAGGGTGTGACGGAAAGTTTCAAGGGACTAGTTGCTTGCAGGGTTTTGATCGGGCTGTTGGAGGCTGGGTTCATGCCCGGTTCGTGCTCCCTGAATACTCCATATTATCGGATGTATGCTGACTCCAAAAGGATCCGTATACCTCATCAACATGTACTACCGTCGCCACGAGCTCCAGTGGCGCCTTAACGTCTTCTTCAGCGCGAGTATCCTGGCCGGTGCAATCAGCGGGGTATGTACCTCTTTCTCCAGCAAGACGACCGCGCAGAAATTAACGAATATAGCTTCTCGCCTACGGCATAGCCAATATGGACGGCATCGCCGGATACAGCGGCTGGCGCTGGATCTTCATCATCGAAGGTCTTGCCACTGTCGTCGTGGCTGTCATCGCCAAATTTATCATCGTCGACTGGCCCGAATCAGCGACCTTCCTGAATGAGGACGAGCGGGCTCTCCTGCTGAGGCGGCTGGCTGAAGATCAGGGCGAAGCGAAGATGGACCGTATGGATAAGAGCTCGATGAAAAGGACGTTCTCGGATCCGAAGCTCTATCTTGGGTGCGTGTTCCCTAATCAAGACAGGTGTAACCCTAACCTCCGAGATTCGTTGAACTAATGATCTGGCGAATAGTCCGATTATGTACTTCGGCATCGTCAACACCGGCTACGCGGTATCATTCTTCACACCGACCATCCTGCACCAACTCGGCTGGACGCAAGTCCGCGCACAAGTGATGAGCATCCCCGTGTACTGCGTCTCAGTGGTCATCACACTAGCAACAGCCTACGCCAGCGACAGGCTCCGACACCGCTTCGCGTTCACCCTGACCGGGTGTCTCATCGCCACGCTGGGCTACGTGATTCTGCTCTGCCAAGGCTCTGTGCCCGTGGGAGTGCGCTATTTTGCCGTCTTCGCCATCACGAGCGGCGGGTTCCTCACGCAGCCGATCTTGATGGGTTGGCTCAGTAATAACATGGCAGGTCACTATAAGCAGTCGATTGCGTCGGCGATGCAGATCGGCTTTGGCAACTGTGGGGGTCTTGTCGCGAGTAATATCTATTTCGACTCTGAGGCTCCCGGGTACCGCACGGGGTATGGTGTCAGTTTGGGGATGACCTGGATTTGTGGGTTGTCTTGTATGGCTTTTCTTTGGTATCTGGTTAAGGAGAATAAGCTGCGAGAGAGGGGGGAAAGGGATCATCGGTATGAGCTTCCGAGGGAGGAGTTGGAGAATCTGGGAGATGATCATCCGAGTTTTAGGTTTACGTATTAGAGTATTGTTTGTTGATTGGGGGTCTGAGCATATTGGAATCAAATTGGGGTCCCGCGTTTATTCAACTTGTATTTACTCGGAGACTGGGACTATGCTGTCCCGTGAGTATATCGTCGACTCGACCTCTCTGTCTGCACTCGCGTCCACTCTGCCGGTTGACTCGGTATCAACGGTGCATTTCCAGGAGGATATGCTCACCCCGTCAAAGTGGAATCGATAGCAGTATCTTTTGCGTAGGTCAGATTGTGAATCCCCTATTGTACATGTTGCGTGAACAACAAGCTCGTCTGGGACCTGCTTTTCTTCTTCAGCCCGCTGGGCCAGCGTAGCATTTAATCCATGCGAATGGCGAGAATTGTCGTCCTCTGGCCAAACTTGTATGTGTGGGCTGCAGGGGTTCAGAAATGTGTCCTTTAGACGGTAAACACTGCGTCTTGTGACTACTCCTGTCTCGCTGACCTCTTCACAGAGAAATTCCTTCTCGTATCCTGGGGTAGACACATATCGTGGGTGGAACGTCACTGTACCAGACGCTTTCTTCTCTCCGGTAGAGTTTGTCCGCGAAAATCGCCAGGTTCCATGGAGAGCTCGAAAGACTGCAGCGGCGGCGGCCATATTTGGTAGATCGGGGCTGGGAGAGAGGGTGTTCTCCAGAGATTCCAAGACAATACGAACGTCTTCATCTCCCAGGCCTTTTTCTCTCCCCTCGCGACATGCACTGTTTGTGATAGCCGTATACCGCGCAGGTATAACAGGCCCTGGCTCTCCCTCTGGTGTTGAGAGTGGAGTACGACAGATCCCTAGCTCTCTAGAAAAAGTCTCCATCAATCCTACATAGTCGCCCATGGGGAATTGACCGCGCTGCAGGCGCGGATCGGCACACCTGAGACTTCGAATAGTTTGTCTTTCCTGTGACCGTGTCTCAACCTCATGGCTTGGGATTTCAATTGGATCATCAGGTTTACCTCGGGACCAGATTTCCGCGAGACTTTTCGCCTGCATCTCCATGGCGCCCCAGTATGGACCGCGGTAAAAGCCCACAAACCCCAGGTCGGGGATATCAGCGTGGGAAGTACCTTTTCCGTCTAGAACAAGTGACAGGAAGGAGTCGCTTGGTGAGTACTCCAGTGTCGTGAGGACATCCTCCGGTAGGTAGGATATAGAGGTAAATGGCGTAAAGCCAGTGGCTGTGACGATGGCAGCAACGTTGTCTAGGGTCTTCGTTTCGCCATTTGGAAGATTCACTTCAATGCTCGCTTTGTCAGAGGAAAAAGGCTTCACGGCGCATACCCGTCCAGTGACTGGGTTGATTGTCCCTGCGCGCACATATTCTGCATAATCGTCTTGAATGGCTACCCAGGACGGTGGTTTGCGATGATCTTTTCTGTCATTCGAATGGACATCAACACTTCCGACGCGTCTGTGCTCTTCTCCAAACAAAGAGAAGAAATAATCATTTAGTCTCGTAGCCTGTTCTTGACCGATAGGCCCATAGCCATATTCGACTGGTCCTGGTGGACGCCGTGCTAGGTCATAAAACACTAGGTCAACGGGTAAGAACGTTGAGGGTGTCTGAGCAGCAGCCGACGAGCTTGTATGTGGAATGTAAATCGGGACTGTCCAAAATGGCCTTGAACAGACATGGTACACCTCAAAGTGCGGTGCATTTCGGGACGAATGTAGTGAATGCTCGAGAGAGGACAAGTGAAGTGAAAGTGCCGATGCAGCCTCAGCACCGGAGATACTGCCTCCAATGATAACTAGTTTACCACCTTCGGTTCCGGCTGCGTCCAAAAATTTGCGCATATCGCCTTCATTGTTCAGAGCTGAGCTGTGGATAGCCTTGTGATCAAAGTTATCCAGCCCGG
Organism: Aspergillus candidus; assembly: GCF_002847045.1. Classification (NCBI taxonomy): domain Eukaryota; kingdom Fungi; phylum Ascomycota; class Eurotiomycetes; order Eurotiales; family Aspergillaceae; genus Aspergillus; species Aspergillus candidus. The sequence continues at coordinate 96,986 of NW_020194051.1, read as the reverse complement.
GAATATCTGGTGTGTGAGGACTCGAGAAGTATCCAGATGCGGCCAAGAGGAAGTCGAAGGTTTCACTGCTTTCTTCTTGGCTGTCCTTATCCTGACCTGTACTATACAGACTTTAGTCTGTATTCCAAGCGTCCTGGCACACGGGTAGAGAAACCTTTCATCAGAGACCCAATGGACAGTCCACCGCTCACTCGGCCTCGCCTCAGCACAGCGGACAGCGCGAACAACCCGCTGGCCCAACTTAAATACATCCGGCGATAGATACTTCTCTGAATACCTCTTCAGATACCTCCCCACCTGCCACGCCTGGGGAAACATAGAAACATCCCGTGGCTCGAATACTGCATCCCACGCCAGATCGGAAAAAGCCACCGAGAACCTGCTGAGGTTTGTCCTCATCAGCGGATCCACCTGCAGCCCGCGCGTCGGCCGGTAGCTGGAGCTTCCATTCTCAGCTGCTGGGGGCTCCGTAGGCCATAGACCTCCTATATCATGGCGTTTCTCGAAGATCACGGGCTGAAATGTCCCGGCTGGATGGTTTTGGAGCAGCGTTTTGGCTGCTACTAGGCCCGAGGGACCACCGCCTGTGTTTGTTAGCTGGGGTATTTTGCTTTTAAGGGTAACCCTCATGCTGTACTAAGGGAGAGCTGACCTATTATGGCGACTTTCTTTGGGCGTTGCATATCATGCTATCACATCACCTGGCTGGGAGACATGAATGAGTGAAGGATGAGGGGTTCCGCCCGTGCCCCGCAGAGGGGTATCTTATACAATAGACCCTTTTCTCGACAGCACATAGTAATGACAGGGGTGGTAAGACAGAGATCACACGGGGACGTGCTTTTGAATTGGCTCCTGATAATCATTATTGTTTGCTCTTGTCTTCAACCTCAAAAGTTTCCCATTGGCATCCAGTCTTTCTAGGTTAGCAGTAGGCCAATTACTGTAGATACACTACGATGTGTTCGGAAAATACATTATTTATAGTTTCGCCGACCTCCCAGCAGCACCTCCCTGAGCATTGCGATAGTCAATCGCGAAACTATAAGCGGGATCGTAATGCATAGCCCAATACCCATCCCAGATGGTCTTAGTGATGGGTCCAACGTTCCCCCCATTTACAGGTTTACCATCCAACGACGTGATGGGCATCACACCACCAGCAGTCGTACACATGAAAATCTCATCACAGCAGTAGGCCAAGCTAACCGGCACGACCTCGACGCGAACCGGGATCCCATTAGCCCGCGCGACGTCGATGACACTCTTGCGCGTCACGCCTTCCAAGACGCCCCGGTCCGGAGTATAAAGGGTGCCGTCCTTGACCAAGACAATATTGTACCCGGAGCCCTCGGTGAGGTTTCCATCTCCGTCGGTCAGGAAAGGATAGTCGGCGCCGCGATCGGACGCCTCAATCAGACCACGCGTCAAATCACCCCATTGCAGGTTTTTCACGGTGGGGTCCATCGAGCCGGGTGGGACCCGTCGCACAGTGCGGGTGATGATAGCACTACCGCCAACGTGCTGCTCCTTGGGCTCCATAACCCAGACATAAGGGACGACGAACAGGTAGAGGGTATTGGTGAGATCTTTGGTATGGGCCCCGCGGACACCCTGAAGACCGCGGGTGACGATTAATTCCACAAAGGCGTCCTGGATGCCGCTCTTCGCGACCATGTCCACCAGGATTTGCTTGACCTGTTCCCGGGGCAGAGGGAGCTTGAGGTGCAGCTTTTGACAGCTGCTCTCTAGGCGGGACAGATGATCGTCGAGGCGGAAGAAACGCCCATCCCAGACTGCGGGGACATCATACGTCAAATCACTGTGCAAGAAGCCTTGGTCTAGGAGTGGGATGCGGGCCTCGCCGATGGGGACGAGGTTCCCTTCCACCCAGGCGATTCCTTGGGCAAAGGGACTATTGTTTGCTGCGAGAGTGGCCTGTCGAGAGGTATAACCTGCGAACACATCTTTCATGGAGGTCATGGTGAGGACTTGTAGTATGGGTCAATTTTGATTTTAAACAATCAAAGCTGAATAGTTGTTAGACCGTATGGACTGCACAAAGGTCCTTCTTATAAGCTCTCCGTGAGGAGAGCGTACAGGCTTGATTGCTCCCGGTCACATTAGGTACATTAGTGTCAATGTTACCTCCATGTTGACGCGTTGGATAGAGCGGGGGAGCGGGCGGGCAAGGCAGCGAGGCACCCAGGCTGCGATAAGGAACGAACTTCCTAATCTGGCAGGTCAATTGGCTGACATAATCAACCCGGGCCAAAAAATGCGCCGAGCCCTGATTGCCTTTTTTCGGTTAGCGCCAACTGGCCAATCTGCACGCAGCACTGTAAACGGAAACAAAGCTATCTCGACAAGCAATGGCCCGGCCAACAAATCGACATATCCGTGCAATTGAACGACGAGCTATAGCCTATAGGTCAAGCAATGGATCCCTTAATATGGCCTGATCTTACAATGCGACCAAGTCTCCAGTGCGGGGCAAACCGAAACCTTTAGGTAATTGACACAGGGACCTAGCCTTGGTGCTTGCTATCAGCGGAGGTTCCCCACAGTCCAGTGGTTGGTTTTAATTCGGACCCAAACCTCAACCTGGGGCGGTTCATTTGTCTTCCACCTCTGTAACTTCTCCCGACAAGAGAAATTCAAGATTGCAAGATGTCGCAAAAAAATGTCGTTGTGATAGGGTACGGAATATGCATTGGTTTCTTCGATATGACATGAACAACTAACGACTGTAGAGCCGGTGTCGCCGGGTTGACAACCGCTCTCCTTCTGTCCAAGCGTCCCGGCTACAAGATTGTCGTGGCTGCCAAGCACATGCCGGGAGATTATGACATTGAATATGCTTCCCCGTGGGCTGGAGCGAACTATATGCCGTAAGTCATACTGTGGATCTTTGCTAAACAGTGACTGACTGGTTTCATGCAGTGTTTCTGTTCGTGGAACAGAGGCGGCAAAGTGGGACAAGGACACTTGGGGTCCGCTTGAAGACCTAGCTCAAAACCACCCCGATGCTGGTGTTCACTTCCAAGGTGTGTCAGAACGCCGCCGTAGAATCAACTCCGAAGCTAATGTTACTTAGAGTGCGAAATCCGTAGTCGCTCGAAAGACGTCGGCACTGCGACAGCAGACTGGTTCGCTGAGCTCCTGTCACCCAGCCCGTGGTTCAAGGACGTCGTGCCCAACGTATGTTAAAAATGCATGTTCACAATCAGTGTAGGACCAAATGTACTAAGAACCCACAGTTCCGCACGCTCCCCAAAGAATCTCTCGGCTCAGGGATCGACTCCGGCACGGCATTCACCTCCGTCTGCATCAACACAGCCATCTACCTTCCCTGGCTCGTCTCGCAGTGTCTCAAGAACGGCGTGATCTTCAAACGCGCCGTCTTCAAGCACATCTCGGAGGCAAGCACCTCGGGCATCCACCCCGGAAACAAAGTCGACATCGTAATCAACTGCACCGGACTGATGGCCTCGACCCTCGGCGGCGTGGAAGACAAAACCGTCGTGCCCGCACGCGGTCAAATAGTCATCGTCCGCAACGACTCCGGCCGCATGTACGATATCTCTGGGACGGACGACGGGCCCGACGAAGCGTGCTACATGATGACGAGAGCGGCTGGCGGCGGTACCATCCTCGGCGGTTCCTATCAGAAGGGCAGCTGGGAGTCGCAGCCGGACCCGAATCTCGCGACCAGGATCATGAAGCGCGCTGTTGAGCTGTGTCCTGCGCTGACAGGCGGGAAGGGAATCGAGCATCTGGATGTGATTCGACACGGGGTGGGGTTGAGGCCTGTGCGTGAGGGTGGCACGAGGATTGAAAAGGAGCGTCTGGGAGGGGTGTGGGTTGTTCATAATTATGGTGCCGGTGGAGCTGGATACCAGTCGTCGTATGGGTGTGCGCAGGCTGCTGTTGACCTCGTTGAGGAAGCGTCTAGGGAGAAGGCGAAGCTGTAGATAACATACTGTACGGTATATAGATCTTTTTAGGGTAGGAAGTCAGTTCTGCAAAGCAGTGCCTAATGCTTGATTCAATTCCGCCGGGCGGATAGCATAATGACAATTTACCTCACAGTCTTGAGTAATAGACAGTATACTACATATAGATTTTTAATTTTTAAGATTTAGGAAATTTACACAATCTACACATAGCAGCAGGATTTATACCCAGACAATATTACCCCATAGTAACGGTGTGCCCGCCAGCCCGACCCCACTTCAGAAGATACCACGTTCAAGTTCATACATCACATCAATCAATCAACACAATTTCCCCCCCTACACAACCCATCCCCAGACCTAGACATCTAGCCTAAGTATCTATATACCTCGTTAGAGCCGACACCAACAATGGCCGCAACCGCAAAACGCCCCGAGATAATCGCGCTCGCCCGCGACTTACATGGCGTGCCCATGTGCGAAGACTACGAGCGCATGGTCTCAGGAATGATGTACGTACACTGCACACATTTAGTACCGTTCCTGCATATCATTAGTCACATATACAAGAAATATCTTCCCGCATACAAAGACCTCACAGCTAACCAACAATCACAGGTACAACCCCACAACCCCCCAACTCTCCGAAGCGCGCCACCGCTGCCGGGGCCTCACAGCCGACTACAACAACCTGGACACGAAAGCCATCTCATATGAGGAAATCGGCGCCGCACGACACGCCCTCCTCGGCAAACTCGTCGGCAAAGTCGGGGCCGGCACGTTCGTCGAACCCCCGTTCTACGTAGACTACGGGTGCAATACGGTCATCGGGGAGAACTGCTTTATCAATTGGAAGTTAGTATCCCTCTTGGCCTCTCCCCTTTCCCTCCCCTTCCCATGTATATCTTGATCCTGACGGCGATAGTGTAACAATCCTCGACACAAGCCTCGTCCACATCGGCAACAGAGTCCAACTCGGCACAGGGGTAAGCATATTCAGCGCCGGCCACGACACGAGCGTTCTCTCCCGGCGGAAGTTCGTCGAGTTCGGACACCCAGTGTTCATCGAGGACGACTGCTGGATCGGCGGGAACGTTATCATCTTGCCTGGGGTGAGGATCGGGCAGGGTTCGACGATTGGGGCGGGGTCGGTTGTTACGAAGGATGTTCCGCCGTTTTCGGTCGCCGTGGGGAGTCCTTGTCGGGTTATTAAGACGGTTTTGTCGGCGGAGGAGGAGGAGAGGGAGGAGGGGAATGTTTATCGAGATTTGTAGGGGGGTATTGAGGTTGGATTTTCCGTGTTGGTGCTGGTATTAATCTATGATGCAGTGCTAGTTAGGTTCTAGATATATGGACGATACATGGAAATTACGTTGGAATGTTTTCTTTTTGGCGCTAGATTATGGAATATAGTGCTTGTTTATTTGTAGATCGGGAAGTTTTCATTCGGGTGAAATATCAAGCCAAGTGAACGAACAGTGGTTTGTCCATCTTCCAAGGGCATAGATATATATTTTGGACACTAAGTAAACACCACGTGGAGTTATCAGCCAATGCAATTAGCAACGTAGAAAAGCCAGCTCTACTACTTCCTAGCCATCGAGTACAGTGCATTTGCCATAGCACCTATAATATATACGTGACTCACAGTTTCCAAAGTGGTCAACATAGGTCATTAATGCTTCAAACCGAGCCAAAACCAACAGCACTACATTATATATCCATCTTATAAAAAAAATAAACAAAACACCGAACGGACACTTCACCCCTGGAAAGCCAAAAATCTCATCAAAGTCAATTAAAAGATATATTTAAGCTTCATTATTGGATCAATTGGGTATCAAAAAAGGGTATAGAAGAAGAAAAAGAAAGAGAGAGAGATAGAGAGGTAGTGGAGAAGAAAAAGAGGAAAAAGAAAAAAGATATCAACGGCCCGAGCCGCGGATCGAACGCGGGACCTCTCGCAGATATGCTTGGGTTTAAATCCCTAAGCGAGAATCATACCACTAGACCACCCGGGCTTTGATGATGACGACATGAAGAGAGGATTGTTCCAGAAGGCGGTGGTTCAGGGAGAGTTGGTTGAAGGTCGGTTGAATGGCAGTTGGAATGGAAAGGAGGTGAGACTGGGTTGAGGTGAGGGTCGTGAGATTAAACGTGATGAGCGTTTTTCGACAAGGCTGAAAAAAAGAAAAGAAAGTAAAGGAACAGAGTAAGATGAGGCATTAAGCGATAGGCTGCACGATGATGCTTGTTTTGCGTTTGCGTGCGTCGCTTGGCGCCGTCTGATGACGCCAATGCCAAGGGTCGGATTCGCATGCCCGCATTGTTCTGGAAGTAGGGGGTTGAATCCATGACGCAGCCTGCGCCTCGGTAACCGTCACTTAGGTCGATTGATTTGTTTCAGTATTGGCTGGGTGGGTGTCGATCTGGGGTAGTAGTAAGGTTCTTTGGAAGGGTTGATTCTCCCACCTAGATTGTGTGGCGATCGATGGATGGCGTATGAGTTGTTACACACCGCCGTTGTCGAGATGGTGTGGGTAGGGACTAGGGAGAGTCTAGTGACCTAGTTGGATACCCGCTCCAGCCAAGCCGTCACCTGCACCTCTGGACTGTCGCTTTGGGGATGATAAACGGCAGTGACCTGCTGTGACGTGACAAAGGTATCGACGTTGCGCTCGGTGAGAGGAACCTTGGTCCTGTTCTTCTGTCGGAGGACCTCGCGCTCGGCACGAGCAGCCGGTGATAACTTGGAGAGGGTGTTGCGGATGCGACGGATGCCTCCTCCGCCCGGGAAGGAGGTGATGCGCGGTGGGCCGAACGGGTTATCGACTCTCCACGGGTCTTCGGAGGCGAGAGAGCGAACGCTCTTCTTGCGCTCGGAGCGGAATTTGGACATGATAGGCCAGGGTGCTCTAGAGGGGGGTTTATGGTGGTGATAGTGGAAGGGGAAACAGGAAGGCATCGAAGGGCGGATAACCAATGTGAATATATAGGGGGAGGGTTAAGAAAGTATGTGTTGTGCTGGACTGGCTGGCCCACTAAAGTGATTAACGTGCGGGGAGGGGGCAGGGGACTTTCTTTCTTCGACATCAACTGGGTAAATACGGGATGAGTGGATCCGCATGCACTAGTTCGAGTGAAGTTGGGGGAAACGGAGGGGAATAAGATAGATAGCAAGTGCGCGAAGGAAGACTATACCTGCCATTAAACCTGCAAGAGCCCAGAAGGAAATGCTACGCTACTTGGCAGGAAAGTAGCCCGGGGGGTCCGAGTGTTATGCCATGCCTTGTCTTGTCTTAAACGTGGGATTTCTTACTACCCTTCATCCCTGTCTCGAGAATGAGTGGTTAAGGAGATTAAGATCAGACAAAGGGAGAAAAGAAAACAGTAGCATGGAGGGAAAAAGGGTGACCTAACGACGTCATTGAACAACAAGGCAGACACTAGGATATGTTGATCCGACAGGTTTGGTTTCATGACACAACAACTGTATTTATTATTAGCTTGTACCTTGTACAGATAAGCACTGCCATATCAGATTATATTTAATAAAGAAAACGGCAATAACGGCAATGATTCCACATTCAAGTAATATTATTTGTTACCCGTTCACTTACGTATCATCCCATCAAGATAGTACTGATTGATTCCTGCCTCACTTTACAGATAACACGGCAATCGCGCGTATCTCCTCTAATCTAGCAAGTAATTACCAGTTAGCGCCCGGAGTGGGGTGCAAAAAAGACGACGCCATATCCTTAGAGTCTTAGACTTGGTTTATCTCGACCGGATGAGCGCGTGGATAAGGTTGATCTCCCAGAATCATCCGGATTGTTCGACCAGGGATTGTAGATGCATGAAGCTGATGCTTGGCAGGGAATGATCGCCGGACAAAGTCATCAACTACTCCATACTGTATTTTAGTCCATCTTAGCAGGTTGTGCATAACCAAACTGAGACTACATCTGACACAATCCCGCCTGATAATGAGACAGCAAATAATCCCCTCTTTTTCACCCCATCAAAGTATCCACCCATTCTGTCACTAACAGCAACTCACTCACTCACGCCCCTCCCCCCACCCCGCAGCACTGCATAACAAGCATGCAAGTCCGCGGAGATCAACCCAACCAAACGCAGCTGGAACCATCTGGAAAAAGTCAAGGAATGCTTGGAAGGGCTCCGTGCGGGGTCAGCAGCCACCCGGTGCAGTTATCTCCGCCGGTCCATTGCCCACTCTGGCCGCAGGCCCTGGATGGGTGGTTGATTTGACTGGTTGGTAGTCCGTAGGTAGGTACTAGATGGGGTTCGTATCCTCCGCCCGGCCGTCTACCTTTCTAATGCCTTCGAGGTGCATTATCCCATGCATATCCTGATTGGGTCTTGGGGTTGAGGTTGCGTGGACTCGGGGTGGGCGTGCGTATCTTGTGCAGCCTTGTGCTAGTTTGCACCCTAGGTTGTGGATTAGGTATGGGGTAGGGACTGGTCATCTGACTAGCAATTACAAATAGTTCCCTAGGTGAAAATATCAAAGTTTGTAAGTTGCATAGCCAATTCCTATACACCACTGATCTTTATATCCACAGAGAGATCATAGACAAATCAAATCAACCATACCCGCTAGTTTGAAAAAACGCCAAACGACCTATTTCTTACAATCTTGCGTATCATACCCGATACTAAGAAATCAACAGTTCTCGAACGCTCATTCCCGTCTTCTTGTGGGGATCTGGCATCGCAGCTCGGGGGCCTTCCGGTGGAGTGGGATGCCCCTCGACAGAGCCCACTGACCCCACTGACCCCACCGACCGGCGACATTCCCGGTTCAACATCAGCAACGCAGCTGATGCCTCGTGGTCGAGATTGGCGGACGGATTCATATACTGCGGGCAGAGCGCTGGTGATGTGTTTGCGGACGATGCAGTCCACGATGCATGCGACGAAGGGATACCATGGTCGGCAAGATACATGGGACCTAGGGCTGGGCTAGGGAGGATAGACGGTAGAGGCTCGACTGCTGCTACGGTCGACGGTACACCACTCCAGGGAGAGCCTGCCAGGGATGTCTGGCCCTTCGGAACCTGGTATGGGGGAAGGTCCGGGGATACCGAAGCTGAGGGGTCCTCGGCCTCATCCCCCAGGATTTCAGGTGACGTGGGAGAGGGAGGGCCCGGTGGCATTCGCAGGGGCGCCGTGGCCGGCTGGTCGGTCGTCTTCAGATCCTGGACGCACTGCTCCAGGTAGTTGACGTAGTCAATGCTTGCCTAGTGATACTGTCAGCCGACTGGACGAGAGTGGGCAAGAAGGGTCGGGTCGCCGGACGAACCTGCAGGATAGCCAGCTTATGCATCTCCTGGCCTTGACAGGCTGGAATCATATCCTTCAGCGTCGAAAACTCCTCGTTCATTTTGGACCTTCGCCGTCGCTCGATCAAACTGTGGGCGGTCTTCCGGGCAATTTTCCGACCGGCCGCGCTCGTCGCACTGGGTTGTTTCTTTTTGGATGCCGCCGCGGTCGGGCTATTAATAGGGGCCTTAGCATTCTCCCGGGACTTGTTCGCCGGCGGGGGAGGCTTGGGTTGGGTGTGCGCCTTGGGCTTCATCTGAATGATCTTGCGGGTGCGGGTGGGAGGTGGCGGTAGGCCAAAGTCTTCCAGCGGTCTCTTGACGCCGGTCTGACGGGGTTGGTTTGCACGACTCTGAGAGGCGTCCGGGGAGGTGGGCGAGACCGGGTAGTAAACCGAGGGGTCTGACCTTGAGGACCTCCGGCTGGGGTGGTCCTGGTTGGATGGACTGACGGCGGCGGGAGGCAGAGCGAACAGGTCTGTTCCGTCCAAGGATGTCTGCTCCTTGATGATGAGTTCCCCCGACATGGCGGGGGTCGGAGGAAGACGAGAGCGAGACATGGGGCTGAGGGGAGACGAGGGAATAGCTGAGGTTTCAGCGAGCACGAGACTGGTGCACCGGTCCAGAAGATGTAGGACAACCGGTTTGGCCAAGCGAACGTTCCTAGATGGTAGGGTGAGGTAACAAGAATAGATAAATAAAGAGTCTTATTCAATTGAATTCTCTCAAGAAAGAAAGAAAAAGTTCAGCCCCAATGATCTAAATCAAAAGAAGACCAAAACAGCGACATGCTGGGCTCCTTCGTACTATAAGGAGATCGGGAAGGGGAGAACGAAACAAGGGAGAAACCCAAAAGGATGGCAGAATCCGATCGGGTAATACGTCAGGTCTCAAAGACGAAAGTCAAAGGCAAAAAAGTGCAAGCAGGAGAATGGGATCGACGTGGAACCAGGAGAGAAAGACGAAGTCGATCATGGTGCTTGGTGTCGCGTGCTTGGATTGTCCATGCCCACGCGGGAGATCTAAGGGAGCTAATTGGTTGTATGTGGGTAATGCACTTCCGAGATACCTGTTTACTTAGGGAAGTTAGTATTTTCTTCGTACTTTAGTAACCAATGACTTGGGTGAGAACTCGTGGTGCTGTCTGTTCTCCTGATGGGTGTACCATTCATTGAACCTCAACCTTATCTAGTTGTTTCGACAACCCTGGTACGGAGGAGAGCACCAAACACCAGGGGGCCCGGAGCATGGGGTGAAGTCGGAGTCAAGGCAACTATAACATCCGACATCCGAAGTCTTTCCGAGCCCGATATAATTAAGTTACTCCCATCCAGGAATTTGTTCATGACTTGCAGATTGAAAAAAAAAAAAAAAAAAAAAAAAATGAATACCATTGTTACTCAATATTGGACAAGGACCATAACATGAAACAATCAAAAATAGCGACATCCTTCGAGACGACCAGCGCTCCGAAGATCGTCGTCATAGGTCGCGTGTTATTTTCGTAGCTCATACACTCCCCTATACCACCTTGGGTATACTACCCAAGCACTATAGTTTGTTCCGTGGTCCGCCCCCGGACGGGGATCGGAGCACGTGCACACCTCCTCTTCCCTGAGTGGGATTTGCCCGACAAGTCCATACCGGGTATATTTGGAATCCACTGCAACTATGAATCCGTGGACGAGCATGGATCCCTGCACGGATTCCTCCCATTCAGAGTTGGAACTCCTGCACGATGGAGGACGCCTCATCCTAACGGCACCGATCGGTACACCCAACATACGTATCCCAGCTGTCCACCCATTAGTCAATTGGATCCGAGACAGGAAGAAGATAACCCACCAGAAAGATTCATCATCAGGCAAAGCCACCACGCACGCCTGCGCGGAAATCGCACACACAGCCGAGCAATTGGACGTATCGTCGGAATCACTCGATGCTTCCTTGTTGGCGCCGTGCGTAGTGTCCGGCGATGAGATCTTGGGCCATTTCCGGTGGCCGCCTTCACCGGGCGCGGTCGCCCGCTCTGAGGCTGTGCTGTTGGTACCGGAGATCTTGGCCATGCGGAGGGGGCCGGCGGATGGGAGCGCGGTGGCTGTGGTTGCCAGGATGGCGATGGTTGTGAGGAGGGTATTGGTTAGCTGCATGGTGCAGATACGATGATGTAGTTGATGGATGGACAATGTATGAACAAGTATGGAGAAACCAGGTTGAGACGTCGTGTATATTCAGATGAGGAACTCGTAATGAACAATACTTTTCTTCTTTCCACTGGCTTGAGAGCGATCATGGTCTGCGTTCTCTCTAATTTATAATGTAGACCTCACTAGAAGCAAGAGCCAGCATTCGCAAAGGCACATCCAGCCTCTCATCGACCTTCAACATTCCTCATATTCCCCATGTCACTTTAATTTCTTCACCCAAACTCGAGTCCAAACTATGACTGGGTGAATATAACATGGTGCATACCAGATAATCAGGAAGCATGATCGGATCAACTAGCCGCTATGTACACAACGCGCTCATGCATACCAGATTCGTCGCAGCGAGTATTGACCGTGTCTATGGTGTATCAAGGTATCTGGTGGTGCAGAGTTTGATGGCCTGCAGACTTGGATCTCCAACCTCGCATTGTTATGTATATCTTACGCTGGGTACTGCCATACGGCGCCTCTATGTATACTTACTTCCTATACAACGACACCTGGAGGACAGTCATCCATCCATTCAGTAATCAGAAGACCTACCCACCCACCTACCAATTTTAAAAGTAGACAAAAGAGACAATACAATTTGAATATCACATCACTACACGAAACCTAATACCGAGATATACATGCATGCACACTTCGTCCAGCTTCCTAATCTACCAAAAAACCAAGGTGACTGAATGATATAAGGTGAAACACCAAATCCCCAACCTTGATAAAACATGCCAGCCCAAGGGGTTCGCGTTTTTAGTCATTCCAGCCTGGCGACTTTGTGTTTATTGAGAAGTTCTGGGCGTGACTGTGTCTGGGTTCGTGCCCCTGAGACGGTTCAGGAATGCGGGTCTTGCTTCACGCTGCTCCTGCATAGTATTAAGTTTTACCGATCTAGTTGTTGGATGATATTGAGTGGGATTAGTAGATAATTGTCTTTCCTGCCCCTTGTTCTATCTCCTTGAATTGATGTCATAGTCTCATGTTTCCAATGTTTCTATATACTCATGATGTATGTTTATGTTTACATACAAGTTCCATCGCTGTTCCATGCAACAAGGGCATCCATCCCTTCCCTTCATATACAGACTGACATCATCATCGTCATGTCACAGTGAAGCTCAACCTCACGAAAACACCCTCTCCAACAAGACCTCCCCAAAATTCCCCTCAACAGGCGACCCATCCATCCTCCAAATACGATTCCCCGCCGACGCACTCAACCAAAGACCATGGTCACTGGAACTCTCCTCATCGCCCTCAAGACGGTGCCGATTTCTCCTATCAACGATACAAGCCCCACGCGTCCACTGCCCCGTCGTCTCAACCCGGATATCCTCCGGCGACGTCGCACTCGGCACCCACCGCTTGTCGTCCGTCGTCAGCGCGTACCACACGCAGACAGGGTCGTGCAGGCTCAGCTCGGCGTCGTCGCCTACGTGGCCCTGGTGTAGACGCTCCAGTGTGCGGAACGTATGTCCCATGAACGCTGAGACCCACTCTGCGAGCGGCGAGCCTGCGTCGACTAGCGGAGCGGTTGTTGTGCGGAACTGTCCGCGCTTCATACCGTGTTTGAGGGTGATGTCTAGCGGGAACTGCCGTAATGTGAGTTGCTTGGGCAGCGTCGCGGGGTAGTTGGGGAGGCTTTTTGGGCTCTTTGTGTGCGGCATTGTTGTGTGGGGTCGGGGGGATGTTAGGGCGTAGACTCTTGCTGCTGCGACGGCGTCGGCATAGGCGTTGAATTCGCCGACGGGGGTTACCTGGGGTGGCAGTGTTAGCATACAGCCTCTCTTGATATATTAATGTGTGGATGAGTGTGTTTGAAGGGTGTAAGGGTTCAAGGGTATCTCGCGGCTTACATTTCCAGGCTCATTCACAGTACCCCCCATAACTACAACCTCCTTGACCCGAAGGAAAGCCTCGGGGTCAGCGGAAGACGCAAGCGCCAAATTAGTCAACGGACCGACAGCCACGAGTGTCACAGTGTCGGGGTCATTCTCGCGCAGCACACGCAGGATCTCTTCATGCGCGGGGCGCTTCGAAGCGACGTATAGCGGACGGGCAGGGTCGCCCACCGGAACGGGGTCGATCTTGGAAGGATCCGCAGACGGGTCGAAGAGGTGCTCCCAGGTTTCTTTGGGGCTCAGATGGGGGTGCTATACGTAGCCATTAGTATTTCTATGTTTGTAGGAATGATTGGAATGGTTGTGTATCATACACTAGCGTGGATCCCCCCCAGTCCGTCGGTTCCGTCTGTAGATAGCCGGTCAGTACTTGGATTTAGGTAGTCAGCTAAGAGTGACGGATATACTCACGGAAGTAATCAGCCAGCATCTTCTGCTCCTCAAGGGGATCCTCTGCTCCCACCGCTACAGTGGGAGGATGGGCGCGCAGAGCGTCGAACCCCTCGGGCCTGCCCTGCTCTCGACGCCACTGCATCTCGCGCTCCAGGATGTGAAACATGGAGACGACATTGCGGAGACAGCTGAATATGATCTTGGTCAGAAACTGTATATCGAAGGGGAGAGGAGATAGTCTCGTGGCTAACTGGCCTGACTTACCTTCTCACTTCGATATTGCCAAAGGTCAGCGAGATCAACTCGATTTCGACCTCCTCAGGTTTAGCCGACAGAGCGAGGAGAAGCCCGAGGATGTCATCGATGCCCTATGATTTTACAGTCAACTTAGCATGGGTTATTCAGAGCGAAGATGTCCATTGGAGCGGTATGATATGAAAGATGAGGGGTAAGGTGGCGCACGGCGCAACTCGCAACTGATAAAATTGCGAGATTAATTGACCAAGGTTAATACATACAGGATCAGTGTCAATGATGATTTTCTTGCCCATTTTTTCTAATGTGTCTTGCGTAATTCTGATTCTAACCAAAGGTTGCACAGCAGGCAGGTACCTATTTATTGACCGTTGTTGAATTGAGAAAGCCAGTGACGAAGGGCGGGTTGATCTGGCTATGTCATCATCGGACTCCACTTCGTTTGACGTTAGTCATGGCTATTACGGACTCCGGAGGGTTAGTTAGGGACAACTCCTGAGTATGTGGGTCCCTGGCTACGACTACTTCGAAGGGTCAATTTGGATGTGGCTATGCACTGGTAAGGTCCTTGCATATACAAATCGGAGGATTGACGAACAATTAACACCACACGGTCTAGAACTAGATAATATACTAGATAAGATTAACAATCTACTAGCACGATATAACCGCCCTGTTGGCACTGTTCAAATGAGAAAATTGGTAAATTGCTCGGTCATTAATTGTCATCGAAGTCACTGTATAAAATGCCACTGCTTTACAGGATAGAAGGCGAAAAAAGAAGATAAAATGATTGAGGGAGATATCAAAAAGGAAAAAAGAAAAACACATCCACCTATCAGTGGTGGTCAAAGCCCGCCCCCTTGTGCCACGGGCTCGCGTTGTTCTGGCCACGCTGCATGGTCTGAGCCGAAAGCATCGGGCTACCCATGGGCTGTCCATTGCTGGGGATGAGCGGCACGGATAGATCGACTTGGGACACGGGAGTGTGAGGCGAGGGCTGGTCCAGGCTGTGGCGGCCGCCGAGACCGTTACCGGGGGAGAACGCATCGCCGTACATGGGGTCCTTGTGGTCGCCGCGGGCGGTGGCGCCCAGGGCGTCCAACTCGGTCGACATCGGCAGGTTGTGCGACGATTTGATGAACGAGTCGCGGTTGTCGGCCATGGGCTGGTATCGGGTGTCCGGGTTCTTGGTGAAGATGGCGAAGGCGGAGGAGACCAGGATCGCGATCAGCAGGATGAGGATGAAGACGGCGTTGACGACGAAGAACACGACGCCCATGACACCGGTCACCAGGCCCGGCTGGTTGAACACGCCCGAGAAGAAGAGGAGGAAGATGGAGTTCAGGAATCCGACCGCGCAGATCGCGATGTTGGCCACGTTGGCTTTCTTGTCCATCCACGGGCGGAGGACACTGGCCGTGATCAGCATGGCGGCTTCGATGACCACCATGGCGACGGTCTGCACGACGGGGGCCGATTGCGCGCAGGCGATGAAGATGGCTTTGATGGCGAGATAGGCAAGCGCCGGGACGATGAAGTAGTACGCAGTAGCATTGTACTGGGTGTAGAGGATGCCCCACTTGGTCAGGCAGACGGGGTTGGCATAGAGGATGAAGGCCGGGTTCTGGTGGATTTGCACGGATTGCCGAGCGAGATGGATGACCTTGAACGCCGCGACGCCCACCGTGACCACGGTCAATAGGAGCATGAAGACCGCAAGGAAGATCTCGGCCGGTGAGTCCCGGTGGGTGAACTCCCACAGGCACAGAACACACATCTGGACGAACCCAACGAGGAACAGGCGGAACAAGGTCCCCTTCGCCTTGAGGTTCCAGTCGATTTCCTGGACCTTATGAGTTGGGATTTTCCCCTTCTTTTCCAGGAGGGTATAGATACCCCGGGAAATCCCAAGGCAGATCATGACGAGAATCACAAAGGCAAAGAAGAAGATCAGACCCGTCAAGAAGATATTGGTCAATTCGATCCCGGCGCGAAATCCGACTCGCTCGATGCCAGCGACGGAGACATCATCTGCCGTCCCTTTACTTCCTGCCCTCCTCACCAGGCCGGACGACCTCTTCATGATATCGAGCGACCGCTTTTTGACGACGTGAACGGAAGTGTCTTCAAGGTTGGATAAGATCATGGATGGTTTTCCGCCCGTCGCTCGCTGGTACCAAGTGGTCAGAGTCTCCAGGAATTCGACGTGTATGATCCCCATACTCCACTGAAAGTTCTGCGTCCAGGACTCCACGATCGGTGGCATATCGACCGCCAGCATACCGAACAACGCCTGAGATTGCATGAACCCGAACAGCGTGAGGACGTTTGTCGCAATGTGAATAGCAGTCTTGGATAGACCCATGGTCGACATCACAGCCGAGACGAGCACACCCAGCCCCGAGATGACCGCGGACGACCATCCCACTCCGGTCTGGTAGACCGTTTTACCGTTGGTAAGGGATGCTTCGATACAAGAGATGCTGTCGCCCGTGTCGGTCTGGTTGATGTAGACTCGGATGGTAGCGTCCAGATCCGGCACCGAATATGCGATCCCTACGGCTATGGTTAGGACCATCCCCCACAGCTCCTGCTTGCTTTTTAAGCACAAAGAAAGGTCTTACCAGGAATATTCTTGGCCACATCCTTCGGAACATCGACGTTGGTGTCAATAGGGGGCATTTTGCCCGAGCGCAGGGGACACAGCCCGTCCATTTTCATTTCGCACGGGTCCATCTCCTTCCGCAACGCCTCGTAACCATAGGCCGTGAGGACCACCGTGGCACTCACTTTGCCGGAAATCGAGGATATCAGATCAAAGTTCAGGGATAAGGTGCTGTTGTCCGGATAGAAGATTGCTTCAAAGTGAGATGATGTGATGCCTTGGCCCTCGGAGCACAGAGCCAAGGAGTCAGACTTGATCATGTCAATAGCCATGACCAGCGGGCACAGAAAGGCCGCGATCAAGTAAGAGGACAACTGCATCTTGGCCAGTTGTCCCTAAAAGGGTTTCAATAAAAGGGTGGGAAGAATGGTGTCTGCGATGTAAAGAGTGATGCTCGCAAGCGAGGAGATCGATAATAACAGGAAGTTTCAAGCAAAATGAGAGACTAGTCCACCAGGGCTCATGAGGTTCTTGTAGCGCCAGCGACGAGATAGGACGATGATAGCTCTGTCCTGAAGTTGTACAGAGCTTTTGATAACGAGCGTGGTATTCGGGAGGGGTGGGAGGAGGCCCTCAAAGCCAACAAGCGCCGATGAAACCAAGATCAGAAGGGATTGAATGAATGTATAGGATCGGAGTGACGGAGAGACCGCAATAGATGGCGCATTGAAAATACTCAAGCCTAAATAAAATCAAATGAAAAATAGACCAAAAGGTAAAATAAAAAATAAAAAATCGAAAATAAAAAATAAATGGAAACGGTAGAAAATAAATCTAATAACAAAATTAGATAATAAAATACATGAGAATTAAAGAAGAGAATGGGCAGGACGAAAACGGGCAACGGAGAACGATGGGGGGAGAGAGAGGGAAAAAGAGCGTGGTTGGAAAGACCGAGTGTATGGACATGGATGGATGGGTCTCCTTTTCTTTTAGTTGGCCGTCCCTGGACTCTCTGGCTTGAACCAACGAACAAGGTCTTTGTGGGATTGACGGGCGACGCGAATCGCTGAGACGGACCGTGATGGGATCGTCGAAGGATTATTATTACACAGCCACCCGGATAACTCAGGAGAAGAGAGGGGAAATCTTCCCATGTCGTCGAGTATAAGCTCGCCCCCTTCCCCTCAAGTTACAAGATCCATGGAATGTAAATTAAATCAAATGCTTGCACATGATAGACTACTTACCGTCGTCCCTTCCCCCCCGCAAGAGTGTTTGGGTGTTGTGTGTCTGGAACAAATGTAGCCGGAGGATAAGAGGAAGAATAAATTATCAGCCTTACTGGCGGCCGTCACCCTCTCCATCGACATGATCGTTTTTGTTAGGTGTCTGGACGATCACTATCATCACTAAACGAAGATTGGCTCGTTGAACCCCTGGACCCAGAAGTCCTTTGGTTTTTTCTATTATTTTTGCCTCCCCCCCATAGGACGGGTCCTCGTGTTAGGCCAATATATCCCGTAGATGAAATCATGAGCATCTGCCACTGGTGTCAGTTGCCAATTCTCATATGCTCCTCCGGCTGGACCCGGCGGATGGTACCTTTTTTCTGTTCTTCTTTTCTTCTTCTCTTTGCCTTCTTTTTTTTTTTATGGGGAAGCCCTCCCAGTCTTGACATGGTAAACTAGGTGACGTAGTGGAGGCGGGTTGCCCCTTTTCACAGGCCCACCGCATCCAAAACTCAGCTGGTGAGTAAATGAAGATCATAACATGGCGCGATCCGGGGGGGCACACCATAGGCGCACATTCGCACCGTCCCTTGGCTCGAGGACCCCTGTGGGGTTACCGCAGAAATAGAAACAGAAAGCCTAGGATGTGACTGCGTCAGCATGCTGATCGAAGAAACTAACAAGTCATGACCCTTCCGCGGGTGAAGGTTATATATATGAGGCGAATACCACACCTAATCTATCAATGAATCGTTGGGAGAAGATCCTTGATCCTCCTGTTCATGACGACATCGTTTTAGATGAAAAAGCGAGCCGAAGTCGCACGCCCGTTATGTGAAGTGGAAACAAGATCTTTTTAAGCCGCAGTGGACAGCCGCTATTCCAGCCAAGGCCTGGAGGTCTTGAAGACAAAGCCAGCCATTCTGTCCGACATTTAAAAACAATGACAACTGGTCGTTCGATTGCTTGACGTTGGCCAATGTCAAGTCGACTGGGGAGACCCTGACAAGCGAGGCATGCTGCCGATGGAGAGGATAGCTAGCCTTCCCAATAGACGGTTCTTGGAGGGCTTGGAAGGCTTGGACGGGGCTCTAGAGTTCAGGGGAAGACTGGTTGTGTCGCACGGGTCAATAGTTGTCTAGGGAGTGAGACTGGAGTAATGAGGCGGAGCGCCAGCATTCTGTATACGAATGACTGTGGAACATGGAGTAAGTTTCAGATTTGAGCAGTGAACACACTCCCTTTCACTTCAATAGTTTACTTCATACTTATATGCATCACGTGGTGCATGCCTACTTATTCATAGTCACTTTCATAATTGATCATGAAGGCATCCTTTCTTTATATCTTGTTTTCTCTATTTTTCTTGTGCCCCCAAGTCATACTTTATGCACAGGGATGAGTTTAGAAGTCAACCAAGGCAGAGGACCTCACCACAGTCAGAAATAAGACAAGGTGAGGTTACATCCAAAAGACAGATGACCAAGCACGCAAACCTCGTGATATTTCAAGACATTTCATTTGTGTCGGTCGCCACCCGAATGAGTGTCAATATATTGGTGGTCATACTTGGGATAGGTGAGATGTCTTGGAATTTCATTTTGTTGTTGGGCTGTGTCTCGCTTCATAAAATGGTGCACGGAGACTGGGTAGTTACCAGTTGACTAGTTACTCAAGAGGATACCGCTTATCGTGAACTCGGGGAACGAATTTCTTCCATAACTCTAGAGTCTCGTGTCCAGATATCTATTGCTTTCCCGGGGGTTCAGCGGAGACTCCAGACTACAGAGACAGAGACGTGGCCTGTTCAACCAAGATCCCGTATTGTCAATACGGACGTGGTAACCACTGTACTCGGTGTCTTTGATCCGAATACAGAATGGATACACGCCATCATGATCCTTCCTGGTGATTCGTGTGCGCATTTGATGAAACCATCCGTCGGCCTTGTCTAGACGTCGGGAGACAGGGTTACCGCAGGATGGCATTTCCTGGAGCGAATGAACAGCTTGATCTGTTACACTTGGACCTATCTAGGCCATCCTCTCATCATAATGGGTGACCATATGATTGACAGTACGGACATTGTTTACCTTGTCCAATACAGGTTTGTATTGCGTAGGTCATAGGTCGAGGACAACAATGTCTTATCTGTCACTTAGATGCGATGGACTGGATATTCCTCCCTAGACCTGTTGCTGTTTAGCTGTGTCGCATTGGCATCTCCAGGTGAAGTAAATGTTCTGTGGTGAGCTTACTCTTCTCCTTAACCCGTAAGGGACCAAGAGAAGGGAGCGTAAAGGTATACAACAAAAGGGCATATCTTTATTCTTATACAGCCAAGATCAATCGTCGATATCTCCAAATCTGCAAGTTCGTACTTCACTGTGGTAGATCCATTCCACACCTTTGTCAATTGAACTCCTCCCCTTTTGAGGAGCGTACACCAATGATCACATTGCGCTGAGTGGAGTCTCAAGTCAGTCAGCAGTGCAAAGACCACCTTGATGAATTCACATGATCATGATATATGGAGTACTTTAATCTCAGTGGTGAGTATCGGAAATGGCGATCAAGAGCTTAGCAGTACCTTGAAGTCAACAATACTGATTCTTTACTGCAGTCAAGGTGGAAGACGTAATTACCGTGTATTGAAACATCATTTCATCCGGTGACCGGTGACTAGTTCGTAATTCGGCGCCCCCTTCATCTTCGGCCGTTGTCCTCTTCTTCCGCCGTTCTCTTCAACTCTGCTTGTCTCCTTTTCCTCCTCTTCATATCCCTCACCGTATTGCTGCAATTGTCTTCCGAACGTACGCAATTTACTCTTCCGCAACCCTAAATTCCTCCCTAACACGTCCTCATTGAGGTTGTAGATTGCGTTGATGCTCCTCGGGTGATCCGCTTTTCTCGCCTCTTACCCCGTTCTCGCACGCCTCAGTCTTACCTCGAAGCGCTACGGAACCGGAAAACCACCCCCTGCTGACGATCAACGGTTACTTCGGTCATTCCTAGGTCATCGCGATTCTGCGGAAAGCTTCACCTGCTCCGAGGGATTGATTTCGATAATTGATAATTGTTCCGGTCCATTGGAAGCTAGCCACAGCGCAACCGCAACGCAATCTGGCCTCACGGCAATTAGCTTCTCTTGGCATTTCTCTATCTTCTCCTTCAACCCGCACTTGATCTTCCCATCCTTCCCAGCTCGATGATCTAAAGTCAACTTGAAGATCTGCGAGAGGTCGCCCGCTTGGTATCTTCTCGCACATGTACTAGTTGCCTAGTTGACAGCTGTCTCTTTCCCACTCTTGACACGCGTGCGCCGGTTGCTCCAGTTCCACCGCACGGATTCGCAATCCTCTTTTTTTCACCCCTTAACCCGTCTGTATCTTGAATAACTACTGTAAGTATGACGATTTCGTCTGTTTCCCACGCCATTGGCTGACCCTGCTTTCATTAGTGTCGAAAATGATGAACCCCTACATCAGCTGGGCCCTCGTGCTCGTTGTGGCCGGTGGCCTCGGTTGGTACTACAATGGCCCGGTTCCCAAAACGAAATCCCCAATAAAACCCGCTACCGAGAAGATCGAGGCTGCAGTGAATGTGAAGAAACCGAAGCGGAAAACGAAGAAGTCGCCGGAACCCTCGCCTGCCCCCGCCTACCAGGAGGAAAAGTCCGTGTATGAGCCGCAGGTTGATGAGGCCGATGAGGAGATTGACCAGAAGGAGATGGCCAAGCGCTTTACCGCTGTCAAGAACGGAGTCACCCCTGGTGGCGGTAGCAAGTCGCAGAAGAAGAGCAAGAAGGCCGCGGCTTCCACCCGGGCCGAGAAGGGCGACAATCGCTCCGTTTCTCGTACCTCGTCCACCGGTGCGGATGCCGATGATGATCTGTCCTCCGCCGGCTCTCCCATGGTCAATGCTGCTACTTCTTCCGCCGATTACGTTTCGGATATGCTCGAGGCGCCCGCCCCCGGAGCTTCCGTCCTCCGTGTCACTGGTTCCATGGACTCCGACTCCCAGAAGAAGAAGAAGACCCAGTCCTTCAAGCAGGTCGAAACCAAGAAACAGCGCCAACAGCGTCTGAAGAACGAGGCTCGCAAGCAGCAGGTCCAGGAAGCTGAAGGAGAGAGACGCAAGCTGCTGGAGAAGCAGCTGCACTCCGCTCGTGAAGCTGAGCGTCAGGCGGCAGCCAGCTCGAAGCCGTCGGCGCCTCAGACCAATGCCTGGCAGACGAAGAGCGCGGCCAACGGCGCCAACGGCACCAACGGCACCAACGGTGTCAGCAGTGCCCCCAAGCCCGCCCGGCCTGCCTCGCTGGACCTCCTGGACACCTTTGAGCCCGGCGCTCCGTCCGCTCAGCCCGCGAAGCAGTGGAGCCAAGGGATCCCCACGGAGGAGGAGCAGATGCGCCTCCTCGGTGCTGGCGATGACCAGTGGACGACTGTCCCCAGCAAGAAGGTCAAGAAGAAGGGTGGCAAGACTGACGAGAGTGAGGCCAGCGCCACGGAGAGCCTGCCCCCCTCGTCGGCCCCTACTCCCGCCCCGGTCGAGCCCAAGGTGAAGGTGACCCCCACCTATCTCCCTGACGCTCTTCGCTCCGGGCAGAAGGGTCACCCGCTCGACTCCGACTGGGCCGCTTGAATGACATGTCTTAAATTATCTCCGCTCCCAAAGCCACACCGGCGAAAGGGGGCAGCACCTTCCATCTCCGCGGGGAACGCGCAGCTTGGACTGTACCTACTACTATCACTGGAGGATTTGGCGTTCTCGGTCATCGACTTTATCACCAGTCAACCCTGTTGGCGGGGCATCGCATTGCTGAGGTTTTCGGCGACGGACGATTCCCACCGACGGCACAGAAAACACAAAAAATATCCCTGAACAGAAAAAAGCAAGGTAGAGAGGAGTGGCATGTATTCTTTGATATGATCTTTATCATTCTATTGTTGTTCTTTTTAGGTTCCGGCTTCGTGTTTTCTTTTCTTTACCACTTCTCCGTCCTTTTCTTTTCTCAATTTCCTAATCTTTTTTTTTTTTTCTTTTTTTTTATCATTGTGGAAACCGACCGTGTTCTCCCGGTTATGTTCCGCATGACGCTGTGGACTCGTGGCCGAGTGGAATATTCAACCGGGGTTCATTGTATCTTTCTTCCGACCTGGACGGCGTCCTGATACCTCCATCTAGGCTAGTCGAGGCTCAGACGAAATTGTGGAGTATGATCTGCAAACGTTCGTATATCCACTGAGCGACAGCTGGCCTTTTTCTATTTTTGTTTCTTCACGGAGGCTATGTTCGATCGTCCAGATCAGGTTCCTGTTGTTTTGTCTCTCTGTTCCATGCGCTTTTGTTTTACTACCGGAATTATGCTTGGTTTGGGTGGGGGGAACGAAGAAGATCTGGGATCCCCCGATTGATGTGGGGGATCCGGTGTATGTATCTTAATACCATGTATATCCATCCACTGAAGAATGATTAATGCGGGTGCTTTGACAAATTCAATTCCTGTGGGGAGACTGTTTATTGGCGTAGCGATGATCCCCATTGCATCGGACTGTGGAATTCTATTGAGGTTTCTGAGGTTGATTGAAGGAGGCGCAGGGCGGCAGTCGACCATACCGCAAGGGGACTAGCGGCGAGTTCCGGTTATCGTGTCCTGAACTGGCCTGAAAGTCACGGACCACCACAGCAGGCGGAGCAGAATAACAACTTCCCTTCCACCCTGGCTCCTTTCACCTGGCCTTCTTATACTATTCTCTTCTTCTCGAATTTGACCAGCTCTCTATAGCTTTGGTCTCTTTTCTCTCTCTTGCGCTTCGTTTCTTGCTCTTCCAATCTTCCGGTTTGCCCGTTTATCGTTTGTTTTTCCTTCCGCCACTGCCGAGGATCAGGATTACCCACTATACCCGGCGTCATCCACCTCCCTTCAGCCCTCTTTTGGTTCTCTATTCTAAGTAACAGAAACCAATAAACCAGAAGACCCCAGATTATCCCGCCATGGCGCAAATCCGGGGCACTGCGGGATACAATCTCGGCCATCAGAACCCCTTCCAGGGTCCTGGGCGAGCTGATGCCATTGACGATCCGAGCCCCTTGGATGCGATCCGAGAACAGACCAGCAAGATTGAGGACTGGCTGGACACGATGTCCGACCCAATCAAGCCGTATGTTGCTCTTCCAAGAACCGGAGGTTCTTGAAGTGTCACTCCAGATCATGTTGTATGAAGGAGGCATCGACAATGGCGATTTTCCTGCTAACACCGTGTCTTCTTTGCTCCGCAGGTATCTACCAGCTTTTGGCCGATTTCTGATCGTGGTCACCTTCATTGAGGACTCATTGCGGATTCTGACCCAATGGAGTGACCAGCTCATGTACCTGCGTGACTACCGAAGCAGTAAGCCATACCCTCCTTGCTTTGCGACGAAACGGGCCTTTGCTGGTCCCGTCGCCGACCCCTAGTATACAAGCTGCCATGTCAGAAGCATGGGCTGACTCTACATCTCCTGTAGTTCCCTGGGGCGTCACGCACACCTTCCTCCTGTTCAACGTGCTTGCGATGTCGGTATGCTCAACACTGGTCATCGCCCGCAAGCACACCGAAATCGCCGTCGCCGGCCTACTGCTGGTCGTCATCACCCAGGGCCTCGGATACGGACTCATCTTTGATCTCAACTTCTTCTTCCGCAACCTCAGTGTCGTCGGCGGTCTTCTCATGGTCCTGTCCGATTCGTGGGTCCGCAAGAAGTTCGTGCCCGCGGGACTGCCTCAGCTCGACGAGAAGGACCGCAAGATGTACGTCCAGTTCGCGGGACGCGTTTTGCTGATCTTCCTCTTCGTCGGGTTCGTCTTCTCCGGCCAGTGGAGCTTGTGGCGTGTGATCGTTTGTCTGTTTGGCCTCGTCTCCTGCGTCATGGTCGTCGTTGGCTTCAAGGCTAAGTTCAGCGCCATCATGCTGGTGTTGCTGTTGAGCGTGTTCAACGTGCTCGTCAACAACTTCTGGACGGTATGTTCCATCCTCAAATGCGGGACGCGTGCGTGCAATTACTAATCCCAATGCAGCTCCACCCTCATCACCCCCAGAAGGACTTCGCCAAGTACGATTTCTTCCAGATCCTCTCCATCGTGTAAGTGACGTCATACACCCTTCTATCTGCTCCGCAACCACTAACACCGGTACACAGCGGAGGTCTGCTGCTCCTTGTCAACATGG
Source organism: Aspergillus candidus (assembly GCF_002847045.1). Lineage (NCBI taxonomy): Eukaryota > Fungi > Ascomycota > Eurotiomycetes > Eurotiales > Aspergillaceae > Aspergillus > Aspergillus candidus. The sequence continues at coordinate 71,875 of NW_020194051.1, read as the reverse complement.
GCCCGGGTCAACTGAGTATGGACGAGAAGAAGAAGGTCTACTAAAGAGTGGACACCGTCGAGTAAAGCACGAAGACAAAGTAAACGGAAAACAAAGAAAAAGAACGAGTTTGGTCGAACTTTATGGCTCGTGACATGATTTTTTATTTATGGGCCTAGGGCTAGTGAGACCCTTATGAATATTGAGACTTGATTGCATTTCATTTATTTCATTTTCTTTCCTTTCAACTCTCAATCCATCATCCACATCCTCGGGAAGAAGAAAAGCATATTCCGCGGTGCCCTTCATACTGGATTATATTATCTATCTATTTAGCTAGCTAGCTATCATTTAGGGAGGAACTGACAATGGATCATTTGTCGGGTTCCAGCTTGGATTGGATTAGCCGCATATCAACCAGTCAAGTATTCAATGCAGAGGTGAATCCATGCATTCATCTATCTATCCATGTGTTTTTTGTTTCATAGTGTTTTCTATATGCCCTGATCTGACAATACCTCGGGATATTCCATGTTGCAACCACTTGATCTTACATTTGGGGCGTTTCCTCCTTGCATACGTGGGTCTACACTACTTCTCCGACGCCCTTGCTCTGGACTTTTCTTCCGGTGCTATTTTCGTCATCTTATTTACCCTTCCTTGATTGTTATATATTATTGGGCAAAACAATAAGCGGTATCTGTCTACTTGCATATACACTAGATATTCCGATCGCGCATGTATTGTATGTATCTATGTATCCATCTATCTATGGTGAACAGAACCCGACTGGTGGATCCAACGTATAACTCTCTTTATTTATGTATGTAAACTTTGGCTAGATTGTGCTTCATAGATCCAGAGGATAACTATCGGTTTCGATGACCATATATTTCAAGACCTCTGTATTCATGAGTACAATGACCATGTGCCCTGCGAATGATGATGCCAGATGCTGTATGCATACTTAACTTGAGGCCTTTGCTCTAGTCACTAACTGTAGTTTGGTGGTTAGTCTGGTCAGGTGGTAGATAGGCTCATGTTGTATAGAAGGAAGTATCCAAGTTGAGACCCTTTTTCATGTCCATTTTCCCTGGGAGGTGATTGGGATTTAGCGATTCGTGAAAGGATAGAGAGAGAGAAGGAAAGATAATGCTTTACAACACATAAGACGTCTGGACGGTTTCGATTCGAAGCTCTATCACATTCAATCAGTAACATCCAAGTCGATTCAATCATTCATTCCATCTTCGTGTCTCCATATAGTAAATGATATTTGCTGGGTAGGTACGTAGGTAGGTATTGTAGGTCTTGCTTCCTGCGGTAGTATAGATACCTTCTTTACTAGAGGTAAGTGAGCAGGTGCGAGATGTTCAGAAGGTAGCAATAGAACTATTTGGGATTTTACTTTCTGCTTGGTATCGCAGAAGAAATATAGCTTGTTGCATGCCTTATCTACTTCAAAAGGTTTAGATAATATATCCTATCTACTCCTGAAAACGCCGTCTCTAATATACAATAATCAATGCATGCCACTCAATATACTTCCTACCCAACTAGCACGCATCCACTCAACTATACCACCCCACGTATCACTCTAACCTCTACTCATAATTTGAACAGTTCACACAATTGATCCATTGATCTCCTATCTATAACTAAACAAACTAAAAAAAAAAAAAAATAAAGCCAAACAAACATCGAACGCTCAAATGCACCCACGCAAGACGGAAGGCAAAAAAAAGAAAGATATACCTAGGTTATTATTGTAGTGTACACGATGGAAAGTACAGACACAGAGTCATCATATCCATCCAGAGAAGTAAAAAGAAATAACTGATGACTAAGGAGAGTAATCCACGCACGGCAGTTTAAAACAGATAGATAAAGATGTTTAGAACTCCTGCGCAGGGACGGTCGGAATGGAAATTGATAGGAAAGAGGGAAAGAGGGGAAGAAGGAAAGAAAGGTAGGCAGTATAATGGGAGACTTAGGAGAATAGCCAGGCAGGCTACATCCTCACGTTCGATTTCGTGCTGGTCCTGCCATTCTGTGCACATAGCTTTATCTATTCGAACGGCGAACATGCTTTTCTGATGTTTCTGGCTCCCATGCAGAAAAGGATAAAAGAATGACCGCTTTTTGATTGCTGCCAACGCCGAGGAAAATGGAAAGGGTGTATTGAGTACCGCCCTTGGAATCAGAAAAGGGGAAAATGAAAAAAAAGCCACGAGAAAGCCAACTCCCAGCATAACAGAACGCAAAGGATGAAAAGCGAGGAAGGGGGCGCAGTGCGACAATCACCCTAGATATCCATACTCCAACGCCACGGCCGGATCTGTTCCAAGTGGCCTACTGCAACGTCGTCGTGAGGGTCGTTGATTTCCACATGGACACACTGGACCTTACTGGTATCCCGCTGCAAGGTGGAAAGAGTTTTGGAGATCTGGGGGTGGTGCACTTTATCGCCATCGTGCATGGCCTTGGAGACTGGCCGGGAAACGGGGGTATCGGGAGAGTGTAAGGAGACACCTGGAGAGGAGTCGGTCGGAGAAGGGGGTGACGAGGAATCTGACTGGGAATGAAGGGACTCAGGGATGACGAATTTCGATTCATCGCGGCCGTACACGGAGGCCGAGGGCAGGAGTTGAGGGACACGACTGTCGGGACCAGCAGGTTCCCGACTGCGATAGCCACTGGGGGTGACGCGGATCGAAGGCTTAGGTTTCCGTTCAGGGACGCGAGAGGAACGGTGGGATAATTCTTGCGGTGAAGACGTCGGCCCGGTGGCATTCTTTTCGGGGACGGTTCGTCGGGTGCCTTGAGTCGGGCTGCTGCTGGAAGAGCTGAACCGCTCCTTGCCGGCCATAACCTTGGCACTCGGCGGGGGCTGCAGCATCCATCGCGTCTCCGCCTTACTCTTAGGCCCACTGACGATCGGCGGGTGCAGGTCGTTGACAGGAGGCACCCGAGCGATGTAGTATTTACTATTCGAGTCCTCGTCCGCCTTGCCCCGACCGGAGAGTCCAACCGACGAACCCTTCACCTCGACCTCTTCACCCCATAGCGGTTCGTCCTCCCGTTGATTCCGCATCCGATTCCACCGATCGCCGAGCTGGTGCTTGAGCACGCTCTTGTCCTTCTTCTGCAGCCGGTCGAGCTCCAACTCGGAAGCATCCAGGGATCGTGCATCGGTATTCCAACTATCCGTCCGACGATGGTTGTTGCGATGCCTTCGCGGCGGGGGTCCGGGGCCCAGGGCGATTTCCTCATTCCACCCTTGATTAGTGCTAAATGCGGTCGGCTGGGCAAAGGGCCGGGGTTGGTCGGTCACGACGGCGTCGATCTTGGCGTTCTCGCGGCGCGATCGGGCAGCATCTTTCATGCGTTTTCGACGGTCGACTGAGTTCGCACAGGGGGTGCAGGTAGCGTAGTAGAAGACGGCCGACTGGACGCCCCGATAAAGCCACATAGTGACGAAAGCGGAGGCGGAGTGACGACAACTTTAGTTCCAACGGATAACGTGTAACGAAGTGATACCGTTGATCCGGCGACTACGGACAGAGCGTTCAGAAGAACAGACGAGCCCGTAGGCACGAATAAGTACAGTCCGAGGTGTGCAGCGACGGTGACGAGAACATGAAGGGCGTTCTTGGCGTTTGAGAGCTGGCAGGTATAGATAACGGAGGTCGCCCTGCGACCTACAACGTATGGGCGGTGAGATAGGAGAAGAAGGCGGGAAAAGACTCAATACAACGAGCACGACTGAAGACGAAGTCTATCTCCAGGGATTAAGGGAACTGAGGGGTAAGGAAAGGAGCGACAATCAGGCAGAAGAATTAGAGAAGAGGGGAGAGTTGAGGAGGGAAAAGAGAGTGAGAGAGGAGAAGAGAGAGAGAGAGAGAGAGAGAGAGAGAGAGGAAAGAAAGGGACCGATAGGACGGAACGGGAGTGACAGGGCCAGCCAGCCTCAGGCAGTTAAGGGGCAGGACGGGACGAAACAGTTTTGGGAGAGACTTTCTCTTGGCACGGGCGGGGCGCGGATTAGGGAAAGAAACGGCGCAGTCAGAGATTGATGATCATTTAGTTCGCTAGGAACAAGGGGCTTATATTGGTTTAATCGATTGATTTCATGGACATTTGGTTGTTTAATTAGATGTGAGAATTTTTTCAAAAAAAAAAAATGTGAACTCCCAAGATCCATATGCAATCTCCTATTTCCCTGGCCCGACAGTCAGCGGTGCCGAGTTCCCTATCCGGGGAATCCTGGCGTCCTGTTCATGCGGCGGGTGTCATCTCCCTCCCGAACTAGATAGTCACCATTGTAACACTAAAATCAGTAAGGTAGAGTGAGATTGTGTAGTATTCCTTTCTTCGTCCTAATAGTAGGTATCAATGTAGATCTCTCGGTCACAGGTGTCATGTTGGAGTCCCTGAAGGGATTCCATTCCTCCGGGTCTAAGTATAGAGAAATAGAACACATGGAACATGTATCCGTACATTAGTTTGGACCCCACGATGCGTTGTGCTTTGCTTTTTCCCTTCGTTCCCCAAATAGAATCATCACCGCTGATTGGGGTGTGGTCGTGGACATTCCCCCGTCCCAAATTCCAACAGTAGACGGGCCGCACGGATGGCCATCTTGTGCTCCCTGTAACACCCCATCCCATCCCTTGTCAAACCTTGTGTCCACCGTTCCGAGGCTCATAAGTTCCCATGGCGTCCTCCGGAAGAGCGTGATCGGTCCATAGACAGAGGGTATTCGCGGACGTTCAGACCATGTTCACAGCCACAAGGATCGATTCTGATCTCATCCCCCATGCATGCAGGCCGCGGCATGGTCGTGCGCCCCGTCCCCGCATGGTCCCCAGCCAAACAAGTGACGCTTTTCGACCGCTTGCCACCTCACCACCCCCTTCCCTTGAGACCAATAAAAAAAGAAAATGAAGAAAACCGGCAAAAAAAAAAGAGTAAATCATGACGAAAACAACCAGCTCGACTAAGCATGCCAAGCCAAGCCAACCGAACCTCCCCACGTCATGGTTCGATCATCCGCCACCGTAATCGTGAGCAAATTAGAGACAAGAGAGACAACAAGACCACTGGAGAGCGAGCGAGCGAACGAGAGACAGCGAGAGAGGTAGGGAAAGGGAAGAGAGAACCAGCCAGCTAGCCTCCTGTCGTAGGCAAACCGTCGTAAGCATGCATGCAGAGCCTCACGCGTTCTTCGTGCCCCGAACCACTTCACCCTTGACCTTCGTCCAGTCGATGTCCTCGTCGATCTTCTCGTCGACCTCACCGCACACCACCACGTTGTCTCCGCGGATTAAGTAAAGCCCGTGTTCGATCTGCGAGCTCGGCTCGGGGTCGTCTGGTGTCCGGATGATGCGCTCGATCGTGTCCAGGAGGACTAAGTTTGTTAGCTGGTCGGTGGACAGCAGTGTGCCCAGCAGGGTGCGGCCGTCAACGGTCAACACTAGGATTTTCTCTGGAACGCGGTAACCGCGAATTAGCTTGCTTCCCTTGCGTGAAGAGTTTGTATTGATCTAAGTTCCTTACTGTTGATATAAGAGTTGAGAGACATTGTGGGGTTCCGAAGGTGAGAAAAAAAAAAAGGAAAAGTCGTGAAATAGGATTGATATGGTATCTCCGAGCTCGAATGCGCGCGTCGGCTTGAAACCCTGAATCACGATATGCTCCCCCGCTAGTCACAGCTATTTCGGTTCGTCGGGAGTCGCGCTCGTCTCTTACACGAACAGGCGGGAATGACCGGGGTCCTGGACGTAGACAGACACAGTAGGTCGTGGTGGGATGACCGCAAAAGGTTTCAAGATCGCCCCGACTCGGAATTTGGTGAGACAAGTGATGCTACCCGACGTGATGGGAGAGCTCGCGGGCGGTGTCGTCCTCGGCACACGTTCTGGACAGTAGCGTAAATACGGATCGTATATGGTCGGGCCGTTGATAAGGTCTAGTCTGGGTAATGGTGAGTTATGGAGCGAGGAGCGTGGCCGGCAATTGTAAGTGTTTGCGCTGCTTCTCCGGGTCCCGTCACCGTCGCCGATATGGTTTACATGGTCACGTGAGCATATACGGACCGCAATCCATGTCCATGGTGGAAGTGTTCTACCAAGACAGCGTCTCCACTAATTCCTGATCATTGTGCATGATGAAACAATTGTTGAGAAAAATACTTCAAGGAGTCATCTCATGCAACCGTAAGCAATTTGATGAAGGAGAAGTTTCTTTAATTCTAGTAAATCCACTGATCCAGAATAGCATGATACAATTTATGGAATATATTGATTCGCTACTACTGCCTGCTACTTTGCACATTTGCTTCAACCAGTCAAAGCCCTCAGATCCAACGGCACACTGCTCCCCCGCCCAGCGCGATACCGTCGAGCGCCCCCAACGAAAGGCCGAGGCTTGGGAAGAAGCCCCTCGGGTTGGAATTTAAATCGATTGTCATCTACCCGAATAGCTCCGTGCGCACCTGGACCCAGAGGACTCGATCCCAGCGACGGCCCGCCGTTCGTGAGGGTGAAAGCACTGGAGTCCAGAGGGGAACGACTGGGGTGGGAACTGGCGGGAGTGTCGAAGGAAGGTGGAGGCTGAGACGGCTGACTAGGAGGAGGTGGCGGAGGTGCAGCGGGCGCCGACGCTGCTGGTGGGGGTGGAGGGGGAGCGGACGGGGTGTGATGGCCAAGGGCGTTCCTCGCTGCTTGTACGGCTATCGAAGCAGCGGATGTCCCATTAGGCGGCAACGGGGCTGATGATGGAGGCGGGGGCGGCGGAGTAGATCGCGCAGGCGCTGGAGGAGGAGGAGCTCGGGGGGCTGACGCCGCAGGCGGAGGAGGGGGTGGCGCCGACGGACTGGCGGAGGGAGGTGGTGGGGCCGGAGCAGAGGGTTTTTTGGAGAATATAGGTGGAGGGGGTGCTCTCCCGGAACCAGGCACTGGCGGAGGCGCGCGAGGTGGTGGAACATCGGGGGCTGACTTTGCCGACGCAGTTGAGATAGTTGACGACGGTCGAGAGCCCGGCCTCGGCGGAGGTTTCCTGAGATTCGCGACCAGCGGGTTCACCGGAGCAGGTGGAGAGCCTGCCGAAACCGGGCGTGGAGGAGGACGAACGCCTGGAGGCTTTGGAGCTGAGGCAACTGGGGGCCCAGAGCTATCATTTTCCGACTTGTATGGCGAGTCACGGTTTGCACCGGTATCGACACCTCCTCGACTGCGCAACTTGGGCATCCCGCCAGCAAGAATCCCAGCAAGCTGCGGAGGAGCTCCCGGTGCGCTGTCACCTCCTGCTCCTGCTCCGCTATCACTCCGTCCTCGGCTCGCTGCTCCTGGAATTGGCGGTGCTTGTGCGGTGGGGGGCTTCTTCATTCCTGGAACAGGCGGGGCACTTGCAACGGGAGGCGCACCGCCCGATTTCACTCCCCCCGAGACCTGTGGTGCCGACCTGTCGTTGGTAACGGCCTTCTTCAGCCGGGCGCCCTTGTTGATATCTGACAGGAGCGCGCCCTATCCAAGAGATTAGTAGTCGACCGGGGCGGGCGCTTCATCTTCGTTCGTATCTTACCCGATCTTTCACCTCCGATTTGGGCGGTCTATTTGGTAACATGGCTGGCGGGGGAGGAGGAGGAGGACCACCCATCGCGCCGGGTGGCGGCGGGGGCGGGGGCGGCGGAGGCATGCTGTCGAGACAACTATTGAAGACAATTGGGTATGGCGCTCAATGCCGGGGAGATAGGGATGAGGGTCGATGAGGTCACTTAGGGAGAACGATACTCCAAAACGTTAGGGATCATTTGTTCTTGCCTTGGAAGGCCAGGGTAAACCGAATAAAAAGGAACCCAAGACGTAGAGATGTCGTCCAGGTAGCTGTGTTGACAAGAGGGGAAGGGGAGAAGGGGAGTGAGATAATGGAGGGTCAGGTAGATGGTTCGTCAGAGGGACTCCAGGCTCCCTCCGGAGTTCAACGCACTAGTGGCGGTGTTGCCGCCGGCAGTATGTCTCCGCCTTGGCGAAGTAGACGGTAAATATCCATATCGACTTTGTCGTGATCGGCATCTTTCACCACAGTCCCACAGTTCCATGATGATGATGAAAGGCATTGCCCTCCCCCGCCAGAAGGGTTCGACTCCCCAGGCGCTTGTGTGTCAGTTGTGCCAGATATCTGCTTCGCCCGCTCCCCGCCAGCCGTCTCACTTTGCCCGACCCTATACGACCAGACCGTTCACTCGCAAGACGGAAATCGGACAAGTGCGCCCCAGAAATGCGCTGAACCGACCGTTGACCTTCCCTCGATCAATCCCGAGACGATTCGCATCCTCGGCGCCCGACTCCCCCGTCCCGCAGACCCCCGAGGCTACCCTTGCGCAGATCGAACAGGAGCTCGACGAGCTGCGAAACACGGACGCGGTCCCTTCGAACGGTACGGTCGATAGCCTTTTACACCGGTGCCAGGAAATCGCCGAGGCGCTGGCTCTCCCCGAGCAAGACTCAAAGACACCAGCCCCTCGAAAAGACGACAATGAGATATCGCACCTCCTCGACCTGGAGGAAAAGAACCAAACACGGAAGCGAACCAAGTCCTCCCCCAAAGACACGATCCCCCAACTCTCCAGCGCCGTCTCCCGCGTCGCCTACGAGCTTCTCTCCGACGAGAAGGTCTTCATCACTCCCGAGGCCCTAGCGAGCTACTCCAAGATCCAAACGCTGTTGAAGCGCCCAGACTACTTCCCCGAGATCTTCTACCAGTACGCGCACAAGCCCCACCCCGAGGAGGGCAGCTCGCCCGTCAAATACCACAAGGCGAACCCCAAGGACATCAACAGCGCGATCCCCGTTGATATCGCCAACATGGCGCTGGGCGTGGCGATCGAGCAGCGGAATCTGCCCCTCGTGCTGTCTATAATCGACCACACCTTCTGCGCGCCGGCCTTCCACCGCGCCAAGGTCTTCAAAAAGGCTGCCATCCCGCTGGGCGGTCTGGCGGCCGCCCCGGCTGCTTGTTATGCCGTTGCCTCGTGGGCTGCGAGCATGCAGAATACTATGGATCCAAGCACCGCGACGGGGATCGCGTTCGCTGCCATCCTAGCGTATGTGGGTGGTACTTCTTCCGTGGGCCTGTTGGCGATCACGACTGCGAATGACCAGATGGAGAGAGTGGTGTGGCAGTCGGGGATGCCGTTGCGGCATCGTTGGCTCCGCGAGGAGGAGCGGGCTGCCTTGGATAAGGTTGCGCTTGCGTGGGGATTCAAGGATGAGTACATGAGGGGTGAGGAAGAGGGGGAGGAGTGGGAGAGTCTGCGGGAGTTTATCGGTATGAGGGGGATGGTTTTGGATAAGACGGAGTTGATGCCTGGAATGGAGTAACTTCAACATTGGCATTAATAGTATATCTTGTATTTATTTTATAGATATCATGTAGTTCATAACATGTAGTTTTACGCACTTATCGCATCTTCTGTTACCAATTCTACTGAATATAGAAAAATGACTACGAGTGCCAAGAAAAAAAGTAGAACCAAATCGTGAGTGTTTTTCATTCCATACATAAGGCGTTCAAAACCCCACAGCTAAGATCCTAAAACCCCAGCGTAACGCAAGAGCGCAAGACGTCTAGTACAGACGCTTGGGAGGAGACATGGAAGCCTTGATGACCAGGCTTCCAACGTTCTGCCAGCCCTTCTTGAGCAGGGAGACGAGGTAGTTGATGGCCAGCATGACGTTGGAGACCAGCTCGTCCTCGTTCATGCCAACGTTGCCAACGGCAACACCCAGGCACAGAACCTTCTTCAGCTGGAACTTGATGGTCGACTTGACGTCGGTGACCTTGTTGTTCAGGTCCTCACCGTGGGAGACGGGGGTGGGGAACTTGCCGGCTGGAGGGGAAAAAATCACGGTCAGTTTTGAGGCAGAGGATTACAAGGCGAATAGATGTCACATACCCTTGGACAGACCGGGACCGAGGAGACGGGGAATCTGCTTGATCAGAGACTCGGAAGCCAGGAAAGCATCGTACTTGCGCGCGAGCTTCTTGATGAGCTTCTTGTTCTTGTTCAGCTTCTTCAGGTCATCGGTGGACATGCCGTCGATGCCGTGGTGCTTGGCACGATCGAGATCGTGCTGGTCACCAAGAACACTGTAGAAATACAACTGTCAGCCACCCGATTCTGGAATTGCCCATCACTCGATGGTTGTTTCCCGCCGATCTCATCCATTTTTCGAGATTCGTTGGCGCAGAGGCATATAGACGTACCAGACGCTCATGTTGGGGCGGGGCACGGTGGGCAGACGGATGGTGCCGGAGAAACGCTTGTCACGCTGGGGGTCATAGTTCTTCAGACCGATCTGAAGCTCGACGGTCTCGAGGAAGTTCCTCTTCTTCTCATTGAGAGAGTAGTTGAGGAGCTGCGAAACGTTATCGCGCACTCCGGCTGTCACGAGGCAATAGATGTTAGCAGCGGTTTCGAAGGAGCTGACGACGTGAATGAGATGGAAGAATCATACCGACTGTGATCTTCGACATGATGCTGACAGTCTTCCAAAAGGTCTCTTTTAGGGATCTTAAGGTGTGGCTCTGCGCTGATTCCTAAGACAGAAAGAAAAGAGGCTCCTGACATCGAGAGAAAATCCAGTCTCCGCTTGTGGGTGTTAGTGGCGCTAACCGGATGTGGGATAGTCTTGCCCTAAGTGCTTAATGAAGTTCACTGATGACAAAGACATGACATAAATATTAATACCCCAAATCACGTGCGTACGGCTCAATGAAGGTGTTGTCAAGATAAAACATTCCATCTTCTGCAATAGTTCGTCTGACATCTTGACTCTATTTATTAGCTGGGTGGTTGCAAAATGTATGGAAAGAAGAAACATTTTTTTCTTCTCAATTTTGCAATTATCCCATCACTCTCCAGCTCATCGTAGGGTTCTCTGTCTAGGATGGCGTTTACTGTTTACGGACAGACCCTACATCTAGATCTGGGATCGTAGTCTAACAAACTTTATAATCAAGATTTGAGAATTATGTGAAGCAGATAACCACTATAAAACTCATATGTGACAGGATGGAAAGTCACGTTCTGGTAGCAAATGTTTTGGGGGTGTGGTCAGAGGTCGGTCAGCTGCACGAGCCCCTTCCTCACGCCCCCAAGGCAGCAGAACACTGGGCGCGAATCGACTGGTAAATTGACGCCGTCGGCTCAGCCCTCAACTGACTAGTACAGTAGTCATTCGCTCCTAACCTTAGCACGCGGCTGATAATGTGCTGATGATGTCTTGAATGCTAGCGATTATTAGTATGATCGCTGAAGCACTTTGTGCTACTGAAGAAGTGCTTTAATTTTTCTCATCCTTTCATCAGGCTATTGTTTCCTGCTTATCACTGATCCGCTTTACATATACTGTATACTTACTCCACGCTTAATTGTCACTTTGCGAAAAACGCGGTTCAGACTGTTTGTTTAGCACGTGAGGGGAAGCAAAAGCAAGCAAGCATGTCTGAATCTCCGCACTTTCACAGCTTTCAAACACCTCGCGAGTATTATTCGAGCTTCACGAGGAATCCGAAAATCCAGGATGGTTTTGATAACATTGACGATGGAACGAATTTCAGGAATTACTTGAGACACTTGCAAAATCCAGGGACGCGCAACTTCGTGCTGGATTTTGGCAATGATGATGCGTGGTGCGCGGTGAACATGGAGAATGACGATCTCGCAGCCTTGCTCCAACAGCAGGTATGGACTATGGAACATTCCCATTGTCGATAGGCTCTGATTGATTTACTAGAAACCCGGGTTCTTTGGGACTCGATGGATGTGAGTCGCAATCGAGACCTTGCTACTGAAATTTGTTGATCGCTGACAGCGAGCTTAGAAACATCTGGGCCCCCGAGGAGCAGAAGGACATAATCAGGGTGAGTTTCACAACAAGCCCTGCTAGACTCTCCATGAAACTGACTCCCCTAGACGATCACAAGCCACTATGGAGTCTCGGAGCGGTTGCGGGGAATGATGTGTACAGAACCAGTGGGACGTTCATCCAAACCTGCCACCAATGCCGACCCTTCTAAACCACAATCTTCATCGGTCGAAATGATCGATCCATCCCCCCGTGTTCGCATGGATGACCTCGAAGAGGCGCAGGCGATGAAGGACTTGGCAACGCAAACCCAGGCACAGACGGCTGCGTCGTTCAGAGGCCTTACCTTTGCCCATGTGACGAACCAGATATGGCATTTTTGCTCCGTCGACCATGGTCCACGTTGTATGTAGCACTGAACCATTCTATTTTGCTATATTTGTTTTTAACCTGAGGCTGCAGATACCTGTCTCGGGTTCAACTCCCTGTACGTCGTTCCGAACGTTGAGATACAAAATGAGAAATTCCTGCCAGACGGAAAACGTTTATGGTCGTGGTTGATCCTATTCAATGATGGTAAGGGCTTTTCGGGGGGGATTTTGACGGGTTTTTGCTGATTTGGTAGGGACTGTCGTGTCGATCCAGGAGAATCCGTATCCTGGGGCATCCAAGCCGTCAGAAAACCAACTGAAATCTGTCCTTGGGATAGTCCGCCGAAATGTGCAGTTTATCTTTGCTGGGGTTTCTAAACAACACTCTGCCCTATCGGAGAGCGACTCGTTGGTGACTATCCGAGTGAGACACTTCCGCGACGCAGGACCAGACGACGCAAGTATCAAGCAGGACGACGGGCCGAGTTTGCTTTTTTTCTATATCTTTGACGATTGGCCCACGAGTTATGCCCTCGTTGCGAAGCGGGAGCATAGATACGGAGTTGTCCTCGACAAGTTGGTAGGTGATCCCGGTCGTTTGTTTTGTCCCTCGTCTAACGCGGCAACATAGAGACAAGATATGCTTACCAGGCCTGCCATTGATCTGGTAAACGAACTGCACACGTTGGGCAGACAATTGGGCGTGTTGAAACGCCTATACCAGAGCTACGAACTGATAATGCTGCGTATTCTGCAACAACAGCGCACCCTCCGTGACGAGGCTCGGTCGAACCCTCCTCAACCATTGTCAGCGCATATCAATGGAGGCCCCCAGACAGCGGATGCCCAGCACCAAACACTGACAACTAGCCCTAGTTTCCCAATTCTGTCAGACCATAGCGTAGGAGTGCGACTGAGTCCAGCTGCCGTGACGCGTTTCGAACGACTACTGGACCGTATCAAGTTATACTGTCTATCAGAGCTTGAAACGTGCCTCACGGAAAAGGAGTCCATGACATTTCTTGTAAGATGCTTGTCTCATGCCATCACGGACACTTTGCTGACAAGCTGTCGATAGAATTTCAACTTGATCGCCCTGAAAGACTCGCAGGCCGTCGAAAAGCTGACCCGCATCACGATCCTCCTGGCCAAGGTGACGATCCTCTTCCTGCCAGTTAGTTTGATGACCGGGTATTTCTCGACCGAATTAGAGAATGTAAAGGGGGTCTACACTGTCGCCCAGTACTGGGTGGCCTTTGCGGTGATCATGGTCCTGTCCATCTTGCTTCTGGTCATGTTTGGATACATGAGCGACACCATTGAGGGCAAACCCATCTATCAGTCGTTCTGGCAGACATTCTTCCGGTCTTCGAAACACCGACTACACACTCGACAAGAGGACGAAGACTTGCGATTGCACTGAAACTTCAAGTTGTCTGGTGATGGCTTGATATGTACAACTGATGTTAAATGCGTGACGGATTATGAAGGGTGAGAAGAACGATAATACTCGAGCATGATATCCATAGCCAAGCGGGTCTAACAATGCAAGAAGCAACCAACGTGGCCCTTTACCAAACTAGGTACATGAAACAATCCCATTCAAGAGTCGATTATCAATTGAACCATGGGCCTTATATGCTGAGTCACTCCCGCGGCGACAGGAGTGGACACCGAGACCGAGACCGAGACCAACCATCTGATTAGCATTGGGTATTATTAGGTACTGACACTGTATTGTGCAATGCTTGTAACATTATACGCTATGGGTGTAAAATAACAGCCACATGGTTCTAAATGGACACAAGAGTCTGTCACATGGACTTTAGATCAGGAGAGACATCAAGACAGATTGACACAGACTAGTCCAGTAGGGAGACGTAGCTTATCAAGGACAGACAACCAGAGCGGACCCAAAGCGAAATGGCTAGCTTCGAACATGACGCGTATGTGGGTTCCGGACGTTCTTGGGGTTATCTTCGAAGCCAGTCTCCATACAGGGGGCGAATCTATTGTAGTAAGTAGTGCGGTGTAATCGTACAGTACCGGACACGATATATGTAATCAGTGTTCAGATGGCAAATTATAGGGGAAGTCGAGATAACTTCCTGGACAGACGACAACGTCCGTCGAGATCCACTCCCGATGGGGGGGGTTTAAAATCCAGGCCGATGGGGAGCCTATCAGGAGATGGCCAGTTAGGTTGTCTGGACCTTTGTTCGTTGGGTTTAACTCGAAGTTATTTAGCAGTGGTTACTTTAGTCAGGCAGGTTCTCCCATGGATGGGGAAACACCGTGTCCTCTTCGTGACGTACCAGTATTATACCTTTTATTACTTACTTCTTTATTACTTGAACAGGTCACTCCGTACAAGATGCTGGATGAATCGATATGTAGTATTCTAATACTGATGAAAGACCACGGTGGAAGATGGCTAGGCAGCAACAGGAGCACAGTAGCAATAGTAACAACTATCAACAATGATCGACTGGTTGATTAGAGTATATATAGCAGCATTTCCAGTATAGAAATTAGTGTACTCCCTTTCTATCGGTCCCTTGTTTTCCCTGGCTGGTTTCGTTCAAGAGTGACGGAAGCTACGCCGGCGGCTGAATTTCTTGACCTGGCATTTTTTCGCAGCAAAATCCCACCGCCCGACCAAAACAGTGACTGTCTTAGTGTCCGCCATAATAACATAACGCCTGCTTGTCCTGACCGGACTTGACCTGTCCTAATTCTAATTCTCCTTCCCACGCCATCACCACCTTTGAACGAACCTCACCCCATTCCACCACTCATCCCTCTATATCTTCTGGTAAGCTACCTAATGTTTTGTCTGCGCCGTTGCCCTTGATTCTTGAATCGCATACTCCCCCCTCCGTCGACTCGCCTGTATTGTTTCCCCCTCCCTCTCTGCGCCCACTCCGTGTATGCGGTAACCCCTGATTGTTCTGGTCATTGGGCCTTTTTTTTGGGTTTATTCTGGCCCTCTGCCCACTCTGCAGGCCTCTTTTCCCCGGCTTCGGTTATCGTGCACCCTTGATTGCTTTCTTCTCTCCCCCCTATATACCACAGGTGTTTCTGTTTACTTGCTTTCGCTCTTCCGTCCATCTGGCCATTATTGAACAACAAAAGCATTTCGACTATTGATCATTCTGACACCGCTTTTTTCCCTTTCCAGTCCTCGAACTACATCCTCGCCACCGCCAATATGGGTCTCACTTTCTCGCGGCTGTTCGATCGTCTGTGGGGCAGAAAGGAGATGCGAATTCTCATGGTCGGTCTCGATGCTGCCGGTAAAACCACCATCCTGTATAAGTTGAAGTTGGGTGAAATCGTCACCACCATCCCTACAATCGGTCAGTCATCGCCCCTCCCCGTGCTCCGTCAATCAGGAGATTTGGTCGGACCACAGGCCACGTGGTCTGGAGGGGAACTTGCAACTGACCTGAAATATTTCTAAAGGTTTCAACGTCGAGACCGTCGAGTACAAGAACATTCAGTTTACCGTGTGGGATGTCGGTGGACAGGACAAGATCCGTCCTCTCTGGAGACATTACTTCCAGAACACCCAGGGTATCATCTTCGTCGTCGATAGCAACGATCGGGATCGTATCGTCGAGGCCCGGGAAGAGCTGCAGCGCATGCTGAACGAAGATGAACTCCGTGATGCCCTCCTCCTTGTCTTTGCCAACAAGCAAGATCTGCCGGTATGTTTTTTTTTTTCGACAGGAGATTTCAGCGAAACATGATATTGACGTGATGTTAGAATGCCATGAGCCCCGCCGAGATCACCCAGCAGCTTGGTCTGCAGAGTCTCACCCGCCGTCCCTGGGTAAGTTGGACCGACCCCTTTCGGATAACGGTATCCATGGCTAACGAAATCCAGTACATCCAATCCACCTGCGCCACCACTGGTGACGGTCTGTACGAGGGTCTGGAGTGGCTCGCCGAGACGCTCCGCAAAACGAACCGGGACAGCTAGACTGTTGTTATGTCATTAGAAGGATGATCTGGATGGTTGACTGGGAGTTGGGGATGATGAATGAAGAACCGGGGCTGGCAACGACACCCCGTGTAGGGCAGGAAATGCTACGTGGCGGTGCTTGTATGTTCTCTTAACGGCTCTTCATTCCTCTATGCAATTAGCTTTTTGTGTTTTCTTCGTTCATCCCGGCGTCGATCTCAACGCATACTCCTGTTAAAACATCTTTTCCTTTTCTTTTTTCCCTTTGTGTCTTTCCCCTTTCCCATTTTGCCTCTTCCCCCCTATTATTTTTTATTTTTTTTTTACTTGATTTTCCTTGTGTTTTCTACTCTACTGGCAAAACTTGAATATTTACGAGCCACCGTGAACGGGTTACGTTCGAAAACGCCAATGTATTCTGATATGAAAGAACCATAGTAGATTACTATCTAGGCTCACCACATTTACCACATTAACAAGCCATCTATAAAGAACAGTTGAACCCGACAAAATAAGATACAATCAGATTCATCCGCACTAAACCTACACCTAGACCTACGACCCCATTCCCATCCCCCCAGCACAAACCAAAGTATCACTCACTATCAAGTATTATCACCACCAAGCCCCCCAAAGTCTACCACCGTCCCACCCCCACCCATCCCATCCCCACTAACCCACCAAGCAGCAGCGCGTACAATCTCCAGCACACAACGCAGTTCATGCCCATCCCCCGGCGCATAAACCATCACAAACCCAGCCGGCACGCACCGCCCCAGCCACCAGAGGGTATCATTATCGCGCGCGAGCGGATGCCGCTGCGCCCAGCCGCGCTCGATGGTGGTGGCTACGTCTGCGGGGTGGAGGGTTAGGTGCAGGCTTCTGTCTGAGGGGTGGGCGTGGCAGATTTCGCTGCCGTTGGAGGTATTGGTGGAGGGGATGGATGAAGAGAGCCATGCTGTGTTTTTCGAAGGAGGATGTTGCTGTGTAGAGGGTGGGGTGGTTGTGTTTGGCGAGGGTGTGGAGGGCCGTCGTGAGGGCTTGACGCATGGTGTTGGTGTTGTTGTGTGTTAGTTGGCGCTGGGGGGCGATTCCGGAGATGAGGGGGCGGGGGATGGGGCGTGTGGGGAGGAAGTGTGTGGTGGAGGAGGATGTTCGGAGGAGGCCTTGGGGGTTGTGTAGGGTTGAGGGGATGAGTGGTGGTGTGAGTGGGTTGCGGAGGGCTATCAGGCGGAGGAGGCTGATGCGGAGGTAGCCTGTGGGTGTGGAGGGCGTGCCGCCTGGTCCTAGGGCTAGGAAGGCGTGGTAGTCTTTGCGGATGTGGTGGGTTAGGAAGAGGAGAAGGACGAAAGGAGGAAAGGGAGGATGAGGAGGATGAGGAGGATGAGGGGTGGGTTCTGCTTGGCGAGGGTTAGCTTGTGTATCTGATGGATGAGGAGGAGGTAGATAGGAGGCAGGCTAGAGGTATCTATAAGATAGTGTGTGACTGAGATGGTCATGGAGTTGAATTCGGGAGATGCTAGGGCAAGCATACCATGACGGGAGGAGGGTTTACGCTGTGGTATCGTGGGCAAGGTAGGAGGTAGACAGTCCAAATCAACAATATCCAACAGTTCTACTACCCAAGAAAGACAAGGAAGGTGAGTCTTTATCTGAAAGGACCCTGGTTCGAGGCCACATTTATAGAGCGTCTATACCGCACATAGTAGATGGTAGGTATCAAGTAGCAAAATCATTGATAGAAAATCCAAGCTGCTGGCAACAGGTTTGACGAGTACCAGCTGCGTTGTCAATGCAATATAACATTTGGATCTGGTCTCTGGAATGACTATGAATGACTATCAGATGGAGTCATCGTTCGTCCTCCCTTGGCGCGGTTGACAGAAGGTTGATCTGGATAAGGTTGTGGCTTCTATCCGTGATTCCAGCACATTGAATGGAAGTAAAGTATGATCCGGCCCAGGAGGTAGGTAGGCAAACAGGAGCAATGTACGTCCGCAAGCGGGTGTTGGAGTGTCTGGTTGATGATATAGAAGATGTCGCTTAGGCTGTTTCCTGTGGAGGATAATGTTTGCATTATCCACATAATTAGGATGCAGCTATCATCTCAGATAAGCCATTACCTTGCTGTATCTCTAACAGAATGGGCAGATATACGGTAGTGAATATAACACAGATACTTATATAAGTCTGTCAAGCAAGACTCATGCTGAAAGAGTGGGTGTAATCGAGCCCATCCAGAATTAACCATGATCGACCTGCTGTCGCCCTAGCCAGATCGGGTTGACCAGTTGGCCAACCAAGTTTGGTACGAGGCACGGCCCGCCAAGATACCTTCAGGTACCTGGATTTAGGCACACCTTGTACCTGTTCCTCTTGTCAACAAAGACATTTATGATCCATAATAAAAGATATTCCCTTGATAAGAACTGGGATATGTTTATTGCTTGCTATTCGGCAATGATTTCCATCAAGGCAGCATATGCCAAGCCTTGAGGTAACTAGTGGCAAGTGTTCCATCCCTTGGGCAACGCTGGCGTCGATCCAGTGATCCCCGGCCGACTAGTTGCTGGGGCGCCTTTGTTGATATCACTCTATAGATCTGTCTATCTATCCATCTCATCCACTCTCGACCTTAGACCCCACTCGCATCTCAGAGATCGTTCATTGTTCTCCATTCATACCAGTTTCATTCCATTTTTCTTTCTCGTTAATCTAATCTTAAGTCTTTCTTTTGTACTCTGATCTAATAAAGTAGGGAATTGACTGCATGCCGGCTATACCATCTAGGTTGCATTGAGTTTACCAGGAGGTACGTGAGAGATCAGATCCCTTGTAATGTCTCATTACAGTCCCTTCCCTCCTAACTCAGTCGCATCCCAGGACAATCCCCCTTGGTCCCTCACTCCCTGCATCCCTTGACACTTTGGATCGGTCCGTTGATCGTCCTCCTCACATACCACACCCGCTGCGTGGCATTGCTGTCGGTCTTTCGGCAGTCAGCCTGTAGCCCTCTGTAGCCCTTGCTACGCGCAGCCATGACGCTCCGAACGGAGAGGCATTCCTCCAGCTCCGATGGCTCACTCCCATGCTCCCCGGACGGCCGAGATGCCACAATAGACCTCGAGAAACAACACCCGCCACGCAACTACCGCCGAACGAGCTACGACTCCTTCACTTCAGCAGACAGTGGTGACGACTCGGTCACCTCGTCTTCCCCTTCGAACCAACCCATGTTGGCCCCTACAACGGTGCGCCGCACCCGCGCCGGTGTAGGCTTCTACCGCGTCCCCCATCGCATCATGAGATGGCTCTGCTTTTCGCTCTTCATGGCGCTGGTCTTGTTTATTGTCACCTTGTTCCGATTCACGATCACCTCCTCTGTCAGTCCAGTTCCCCTGGAAGTACCTAATACCCCTCCGAAGCCGCCCACCTGGGAAAGCTTCCCGTTCTTAACACGATATCACGGTGGGATTCGGACCTTGGTGCCCCGCAAAGGTCAAGTCGCTGAATATCCGAACGATGAATGGGAGGCGCTGGGGTTGGATGCCAATGAGACGAAGCCAGCCGTCGAGGCACGCGACGAACACCTGCCCCTGTCAAGTTCGGTCTTCAATCCTTATCCCGACTACGCCTCGAAGAAATACACTGAAAAATATGGCGAGAAGCGTGAGTGCTTCTTGGATGAGCATCGGGCGATCCACGTTCCACAGGTCCACCATTATCCTGCGGTTCCGCGGGGTTTCCCAGATGCCGTGATGGGCTCGAATGAGATGCTGGGGATCCAAGACGACGTGTGCTTTGACCGATTTGGCCGCCTGGGTCCCTATGGCTTGGGGTACAGCGTACGAAAAGGCGGCATCGGCGCCGGCTTGGAGGGCGACCGCGACGGCGCAGAGCGCGTCTGGGAAGAACATCCGCCCGTGGACTTTCGCAAAGTCGACTGGGCTGCTGCTCAAAGCCGATGTCTCGACGTCAACCGACATCGATTCCAGGATCTGCCAGAACCGCGGGCGAATCATTTTCTCTCGATGCCGGTGGGCACGCTGCTGGCGACCAACGAGACCTCGCCAAAACTGCAGGATCGACAGGAGCTGTCGCGGAACGGTACTGAGCGGTTGCAGCGGACGGCTGTCGTGATCCGCACCTGGCATGATTTCCGCTTTACCTCCGAGGACATCCTGTACCTGCGTTCTCTGATCTCAGAGCTATCGCTCATGTCAGGCGGCGAATACGTGGTTCACATTTTGGTTCACGTCAAGGACGAAAACCTACAGATCTGGTCCGACGATGAGACATACGACCGTGTTCTGAAAGACTCCCTGCCCGAAGAATTCCGCGGCTTGGGGACACTGTGGTCGGAACGGCAAATGTCTCTCATGTACCCCGGATTGGAAGAGACGATGACCCGCGGGCTGCCCATCCACGGTGTATACCGCAGCACCTATATGCCCATGCAGTATTTTGCACACCAGCATCCCGAGTATGACTACTACTGGAACTGGGAGATGGATGCACGATACACAGGTCACTGGTACCACCTTTTCGACAAGGTCGTGGACTGGGCAAAGGAGCAGCCACGGAAGGGACTTTGGGAGCGAAACGCCCGGTTCTACGTGCCCTCCGTCCACGGTTCCTGGGAGGACTTCCGACAGATGGTCCGGGTGCAGACCGAGATTGGCACCAACAGCCCGAACAACCTATGGAGCGGTGCCAACGGTCCAACGCCCGGTGACAAAAACCCTCACAAACAGCAGGGCGACAAGCCGATCTGGGGACCCGAGCGGCCCGACGAGCGCGACATGTTCGAAGTTGAAGGCGAGGGCATCCCCCCAACCACGGTGGACAAGGACCGATACGAATGGGGCGTCGGAGAAGACGCAGACCTGATCGTGTTCAACCCGCTTTACGACCCAGAAGGCACCACCTGGCTCCTCCGTGACGACGTCACCGGGTACAACCGGGAGAACGGCATGCCCCCGCGGCGGACGGCCATCATCACAGCCTCGCGCCTCTCCCGCAAGCTGCTCCACACGATGCACCGCGAGACGACCCTCAAGCGGCACAGCATGTTCTCCGAGATGTGGCCCGCCACAACGGCGCTGCACCACGGGTTCAAAGCCGTATACGTGCCGCACTCGGTGTACGTCGACCGCCGGTGGCCCACGCGGTATCTCGAGTCGGTGTTCAACGCCGGCCGCAACGGCGCGTCGGGAGGCGCGCGCACCTCCATCTTCGGCGACCGCGAGCACAACTTCCGCGGCACCACATGGTTCTACTCAGCGGGGTTCTCGCCCAATCTGTGGCGCCGCTGGCTGGGCTATAAGGTCGATAACGACGGGGGTGAGCAGGCGGAAGTGGCTGGGGAGGGGCGCATGTGTCTCCCTCCGATGCTTTTACATCCGGTGAAGGAGCTGGATATGGTGATTGATGATGGTGTCCAGCCGAGTGAGTCTACTCCTGAGGAGTAGCCACGCCCTGGGTGGGGACTGCTATATGTGTGATGTGATTTACAGGTTGAAGGTTGATGGGCTGACCACTTACGTTTGGCAAAACGGCGTTGATCTATTTTGGGCTGAGCTTGAGCATGTTGCTGGATGTTAGAGTTTCTTTTTTTTTTTTCCGACCTACATTATATGTATATGAATGACTTGATGAATGATAATTTTCCTTCCGTTTCCTCACCAATAGGCAACAGAGAGAAGTTAAGTTTATATTGTACACATAGTATGTGCTATATATAGAACAGTGCAGCCTTGCATATCGAATTCCTAATAACATTCAAGATCATTGACACAACTACCAGCACATAAACCCACATCCATTCTCCATAAAAGTAGCACTTAAAGCAATCCATATACCTCCATATCTATCTCATCTCAATCCCCAGCTAAACAAACCCTCTCACAAAACCCATCTCAGCCCTTAATCCAAGCCCAGGAAGTCAAAACCCGAAATAAAATCCACCGAACAAGGCTGAGTGACAAGGAAAAAGTAAAAAGAAAAGCCGTGGCGCCAATAGCCCCAACAACGCACACAGCCGTTCAAAGAGCACCCCTCGCCTCATTGGTTATGTCTTGACAGAAGGGGCCCAACACAAGGCTGCCATTTCCCGTGTGTACGGAGTAATCATCCCTTAATCCCAACAAACAGGATGTGCGTACATGCCGGGGGCTGAGATATGAGGGAGGAATGTGATGGATGAAATGCTATGACCCCTGGATTCGAGATGAAATAGAATAAGATACCCCTGCACGCTCGCAACCTTGGATCCATTCTGGTTGTGAATAAAACAAAACAAACGAACTGCTCGCACGCGACCTTGATCCTAACTGAGTCTTAGAATTCTTCATATTGATACCCACACACATACATACCTACCTAGGTACCCAGATATACAAGACACAAGGAAAAATGCACACCAAGTGCCTCGCAAGCAGCCTTGTGGCTTTTTGCCTGTCGGCGACAGCAGCAGCAGCAGCAACCGATTTCCCCAAGGCACCTGTCACGACGAACAACAACCCTACCGTCCAGCTCAAGGCGGAGCTGCTAGACAAGAGTAACTCGACTATCCGCGGCAAGCTTACTGCGTTTGCCTTGCCTCATGGGATCGGTGTCAAGGTCAATGCTCGGTTTACGGGCCTTCCTGACGGGGAGCCGTTGAGTGCGTCCCACCCTTTCTCTCTCTCTCCCTCTTTCTCTTACCACAGCCTTGTGTCCAAATCTTCCCTACCCACCAGAAAATCTCAATATACTAACAAAGCAATAAAATAGAATACCACATCCACGTCAACCCCGTCCCCGAAAACGGCGACTGCTACGCCACAGGCGGCCACCTGGATCCCTACAAGCGCACCGACACGCCCCCCTGCGATATCGACGCGCCCGAGACCTGCGAGGTCGGCGACCTCAGCGGCAAGCACGGCCCCATCTGGGCGGCTAAGGGCGAGGGCTTCGATACCTTGTACACGGACTATTTTATCTCGACTGAGGTCGGCTCGCCGGCGTTCTTTGGTGGTCGCTCGCTCGTGGTCCATGCTGCGGACAATTCGAGGCTGAATTGTGGGAATTTTGAGGTTCAGGGTGGGGTTATCAGGGGGTTGGGGGACTTTCATGAGGGGGATTATTGAGTGAGTGAGTGACTAGGTTGGTTGGTTGTTCTTTGCGGTAGGTTTGACTTAGATGGGGGGCGACGATAGGGGAGTAGCTGGTGGTATTGCCTTGGGGGTAATAACGTTGTTTAAATTAGAACTTGATGGCTATTTATTTGGTTGTTAGATGTTTGTTTAAAAACCATACTTAGGTAGAAAAAATAACCCCCCTGTACTGTGATGCGCCAGCGGTGCAGGTCATTCTATAGATGTCGGATATTATGCTAGTTGAGACCATGATTCCCCTTGAATGTCGACAGTAGACACACTGAGCGGTCTGTCCAAGCAATGCTCTTAGACGAGAATTACTGCCAATATGCAGCTCGCCGCCCAGCTATCAACCATGAGATACGCATTATTCTCCAAATCACGTAGGCTGTCCATCCAAATTCTCCAACCTGCTCTGTATCGCACTCTGGAAATACTGCCCCTCCTCCCCCTTATACTCCTGCAACACAACAGCCCGCATCAACCGCCTAGGGGCCCTTCGGCCAGTGAAGAGCTCAAATTGCGCGAACCCCTGCTCCGGGAGTACGTCTAGCCCGTCGAGGGTGACCCAGCCGCGGTGCGAGAGGCCTCGCATTTGCTTGATTAGTGGGGAGTAGAGGGGTTTGTAGGCGAGCTGATCGTATGCTAGTTAGTATTGGGTTAAACGGTACTCTAGCTGAAGCTGGAGACATACCTCGACGACTACTCCACCCGTGGGGCTCTCCAGCCACTGCGGGGGAATCTCAAAGTTCGGAGCCGGCTGGTTTCCGATGCTGTGCTGCGGGATGCAGGAGCAGATGACGGTTGGTTGTTTGTACTTCTCCGGCCAGGGGTCGTCGAGCGAGTGCAGGATGTGGACTCTAGCGCCCTCGGACGACCCGTTAGTGCTGGTACTGCGGAGATTCTGTCGGTTATAGTGGTAGGCGAGCTTCTCCGCGTTGGCGACCGTGCGGTTCCAGACGAAGATATTCTGCACCCCCAGGTGGATCAAGGAGTAGACGGCTGCGCGGGCCATGCCGCCTGCGCCAATCACTACGCCTGTAGACGAAGGCCGAATTGCATTCGCTGGGGAAAGGCCCCTCCGGAAGCAGTTGCACATGCCGATCCAGTCGGTGTTGTCTCCGTGGAGGGCCTTGATGGGCCCGGCGCGGCTTTTCTCCATGTACAGCGACGAGCCCTCCGTGTCTGTGGTGTCTGTGAATTTGCGGATGGGGATCAAAGTGTTGACGGCTCCGATGGCGCGCGCGTGGGGCGACATCGAGTGGAGGAGTGGAATGACCTCTGTCTTGTACGGTAGACTGACGCTCGTGCCTCCGAAATGGGGGTTCTCGACCAGCTCGTTGAGACCGCGCAGCGAGGACGACTGGTGGAGATTGTATGTGTGGGGTAGTCCGGAGGCTCTGTATGCGGCGTTGTGCATCGCGGGGGATAAGCTGTATGTGACGTTGGCGCCGAAGACGAAGAACTGCATGGGGTCCAAGGCGAATGAGGTGTAGAGGGCCCCCTGCGCCTCGCGTAGGGTGATGCACGGTAGTCCCTTGGTGTGGATTTCGGGCGCGAGGGACTGGTGCACGACGGGGGTTAGGATTGGGTTGAAGCAGCATGATAGCCGGCCTAGGGAGCTGGAGTTGTATGCGATGAGAGGTAATGATGGTGTTGGAAGAGACGTGATGCGGTGGCGGAAGCGTTCCACGGAGAAATTGTCCTCTATCGATGCTGCAGGCTGGGTCAATCGGACCATGTCGCAGCCGAGCTGTTGAGCTCGTTCGTACATCGTCTGAAACTCGGCGTTGTCCCAGCCTCCGGGGCGGGATTCCAAGGCCGCATAGTGGCCGATCACTTTGCTTGATCCTTTTGAGGAGATTATCTGCAACAGATGTGCATTGTCGTACGAAAGGTCGACAGTCAGGAACTCGGGTGCTAATCGTAAGCCGTGCTGTACTAAGCTCAGATACTGCTCGACTGGGCGGCGTGGCGCCTCAGACCCCACGATACTATCGACATGGTAAATTAGGGGCACGACTATGTTCCGTCTGATCATGGCTACGATGTGGCTGATCCTGTCTTCATGGGTTGGATCGTCTCCGGGAGATGTCTTCCCCACGTCAACCTTTAACTCGAATGCGTCCGCAGTGGACTCCAAGTCCTCGATGTCTAAATCACGCTCGAAGAACGAAGAAATCGGCACGCTCACTGCGTAGGTGAACGTTCGCGTCTCGACCGGCTGCATTGACAGGGGGAACGACGCCAGATGATTGCTCAGATCGGTGGGGTCACCAGTAGCGAATGCGATGAAGCGAAGGAAATCCCGTTGCAGCCGTTTGAGCGTCAAGAAAGGAGTGACGGGTTGATGCCGCTGATCGACCTCTAGATCCAGCAGTGTATGAGGTCCGTCTCTGATAGTCCTTTCCGAGACATTGAAGAACTCGAAATTGGAACAGTCCCGATAGATCGGACCAGAGAGTTCCAGGAAGCGACGGATTTTGTTCGCATCCCATGCCTTCAGGTAAGATTGAATGCTCTCCGGATCTCGAACGATATGGATCACCGGATGGGTTTTTGCGTACTCTCTAAGCAGCATCTGCCCACTCTGTTCCATGAATCCAGGTCCGCACACAATCACCCAACCCTCGCTATGTTCTGCCAACACCGACTCCATGACCCTCGCATCTTGACGGCGATATTCTGTCAGACCGAATGATTTTTTGAACGTGGCGCGCGAGTGTCCCGTCACATGCTGGAAGTACCGGTCTGCGTCTATCAAGCGACGTCCCGATGTGGCTGCCAGGATGACCGCCAGACTGGATTTGCCCGTGCCTCTGATACCGATAAGAACAATGGACGAATTCGGGGTAAATATGCGATTGGTTTGAAACGACCTCTCGAGGCTACCTTGAGATGTAGAATCGGAATTTGTACCTCTCTGGGTTTCGGGCTCTGTAGCTGTCGCGCAGAGGGACTCATCATGGGAGAGAACACCCGCGATGCTGCGAGCACTAATCAGGGGCGTCGAGTCGTAAACATCATGTCTTTGCGCGAAACGCCGTCGATTTTGCTCCTCCAGTCCCTCTAACTCGTGTAGCTTTCGTTTGACCGGCTTCACCAGAATGGACATGACCGGAGTTGAGACTGCGTCGTCGATTAGATGTACATTAGAACGTCACAGGCCATGAAATGCGCAGTCGCGAGGTCTGTCAAACCGCGAAACCATGGAGAGCCGACGAAAGGCGCGTCGCATGTGTGAATGGCCGTTGATTCGAGGGACTGTCATAACATGAAGCCTTTTGACAATCTAATCTCTGTAGTAAGGACAACAAAATGGAGACTTGGAGGGATGTGCTGTTGTGAAGTGTGCAGAGTATCCAAGAAACCACAGTGTGCCGAATCACACCACACAGCGTTACCAACGGAAATTGCTCTGGCCTCGGCGCTTTTGCGGGGATGTCAGACTGTGTGCGGGAAAAGGCTCAGCCGGTCAGCTTGTTCATTGCCTGGCTCGAGTGTCGCGTTGTGGAGCAGTTCGGTAATTTCCCGTTCCCCACGGGGGATGCCGACGATTCAGCTGATTGATGTTGGTCATAATGGTTTTGCCCCAAACTTTCCCCTCATGGTTTTCTCTCAACAATTCTCTCGATTCATAGATCTCCATTATCACCGCTTGCCAGTTAATTCCTGACACTGGTGCTTTTTGGGAATCTCAATTAATCAATGCGCTTCTGTTGATCACGCCCTTCGCACCCTTACCCCAAGAGGTGGGGCCGCTCTCGATCGCATTCCCTCAGATGCGTCGCCGGCAAAACGTTCATTTCGATGGCATGATCGGAAGATGAACGTGCATCTAGAACACTCAAGCGGGTCGTTGTACATACGATCATGACCGGCGACACGCGCCACACCGCAAGGGGCAGCAGCAGATTAAAACGACGATTAACGGGGGACGACGACAGCGGCAAATCGAATCGCGCTGCAGATGAGTCGGTCTCAAATCCGAAGCGGCAGCGGGTGTCGCGTGCTTGCGACAACTGTCGTTCGAAGAAAGACAAGTGCGACGGCGTCAAACCGGTGTGTTCGACATGCGCTTCGTTATCGCGCCCGTGTACATACAAAGCAAATCCGAAGAAGAGGGGCCTGCCGACGGGGTATATTCGCTCGCTTGAACTACTATGGGGTCTTGTGTTCTGCAAGATACAGGGGAGCGAGGATGTGGTTCGGGCGTTGTTGAAAACGGCCAATTTACCGAGTCATTTGGCGTCGATGGGTAAAGAAACGGAGGCGTCGGATACCCTCCTAGCTTCGTTCAAGAACAGCGCTATGCTAAAAGATATCGAGAAGATGATTTTATCTTTGGAACAGCCAGAAGAGGATCAGGACAAGAGTGATCATATTCCGGGAGATAATGACTCTCCCTCTGATGCAGGGAGTAGTGCGCTGGCTTCTCACGCCCTCGAATGGCATTTGCCCCAGATACAAGCATATGGGGGAGAAGCCTTGACTACACCTGGTTTTTCTCCCACCAAAACACCTAGTGTTACATCAACTGCTAGGCTTCCTCCAAGTATGACTCGTGATTGTGGAAGTCAAACTATGGACACCGATGTGACGATCCACCCCCCGTCCCAGCCCTTGTCTCTCCGAGTTGACCACCATACAACACCACTCAAACTTCCTTCCAATGTATGGCCTTTGCTTGACATATACTTTTCCTACACGCAATGCTGGTTTCCTATACTTGAGAAGCATGACATACTTCGCACCGCATTTCGCCATTCTGAAGACGACGCGCCGGTCGATCCCTCGTCGCCTGGTTCCGGAGATTATGCTGCTCTTTGGGCCGCTTTGGCCCTTGCTTCTGTTCAAGATACATCAATCTCCAAGACTGGCGCTCGCAGTCGACAGGACTGTAATGTGTTGTATACCACAGCCAAGAGCCTAATCCCTGACGAGAGTGACGCTTATGAAATGGGCCACGTGCAGGCATTATTGATCTTGTCCCTCGTGAAGTTTGGCCAGCACAAGTGGATGACATCCTGGATTCTTGTAGGGCAGGCTGTTCGGGTTGCACGCTTCTTTTCAGGGTTAGACTCTCTTCAGGGACAGCCCGCGAATCGAGACGGTATGGCTTCTCCGCGTACCAAACATGTTCTCTTGGGCTGTTTTGTCCTGGAAACATTGATATCTATGCAAATTGGCCAGGCTCCCTCCATGCGGAAAGATGATGTGGCGAAAATTGGTTTGATCAACGAAGATGGCTTGGAAGAGTGGCACCCATGGGAGGATCAGACCGGCCTCCAAGCAGGCGAGCCATCGCGTGGTTCATTCCACAGGGGCCCTCTCCTTGCTTTAAGCACGTTCAATCGTCTGGTCTCGCTGATGTGTATCTTGAATGAACTTTGCTGTTTACGACAAAGCCCACCCGCCGCCCTACCACAGCTCGAGACACTCCAGCGACAGCTACAATCGTGGGCGTCCGCGCTTTCGAAGAGCTACCGCGTCGATCTACAGAACCCTGCCAAAGTGGGCTCGCCACATATCTTTGGCCTAGAAGTGATGTACGAGAGCGTTACTACATCACTAAACACTCAATTCGCCGTCCAACAGGGTGATGGGCACGGTCTAGAGTCATCGTATATGAAGTGTGCCACGGAAAGCTCCAGAAGGTTACTATTGCTGCTCCAAGCCTATGTGGAGAATTACAGTCTGGCTGCGACATGTCCGACATTCGGAATGATCTTGGGATTTGGAACCCTACAAACCACCCTGTCCTTGGAGGCTGAGCCTGAGCTAAAGAAAGAGCTCCAATCTTTCGTGTCCCGCTTGTCAGCAGTATGGGCAGATCCAAAGATTACCGTTCCAGAACTGACGCCCGCGGAACAACCGCCAACATCAGAAACCATGACTCTCACAAGGACTCGAGAGGAAACTCACTCTCACGTACCCTCGGATAACTCTACTGTCATACCTCAAGCCACAACTAATATCTCCATAAACCCGTCACGAAGCACGCAAATGACGAACGAAAGCCGCAGAGACCTCGCTACCCCGGAGTCACTCATAGCCAATCTATGGATGAGGACGCCGAGCAACACCGAAGGAAACATACCGTTATCTTTATCAACGCCCACGCCTTCGCTAAACGTGCATGGATCCCCAAAGGAAAGCCGCCACCGTGCATCTATGTCTGAAAAACCGTCGAACGAAACACCAATGGCTATACCCGACACAGCAACCCAGTTCCACAGAAATGAACCTCAATACCCAACACCTTTCACCGAGCCCAACCTTAACCTCGGCGCCTTTGTAGGCGTTGACGGATACGGATCTCTCCAAAGACAGCGGATTGCCCCTGATTTGGACGCATTGTTCGATGAACTAGCATCCCTTGATGGGACAGAACAGTGAGCGTCCTCGTCAGAACATTATTTCAATGAATACAAGCTAACATATTACTGATACAGCGCTGATAACCAGCCGGAGTTTATGCAGAATCTGGGGTTTGTGCCTGATGCTGGGATTCCTGAGTTTTATCCTTATACACATCAGGTGGATCCTTCGTGATGGTCTTGCCCTGTTTCCTCTGTCTTAAGCGACTGTTAAAGATATGAGATCATGTTACCTCTGGCGGAAGTAACCTGGCTTTCCATTTCCAACCATAAATTAGTGGCGACGGAGTATTCCATACAAAGTTGGATGCTTCTACATTTCGCAACAATCTATTAGAGATACCCAATGAAATACTACACATTGCATTCCCCTAGCCCTGTTACAGAAGATAACAGTCTTCAAAAATCATAATTATAGCGACATATGTATGCAAAACAATCACAAAACCGCCCTCCCCTCCCTCTTCCCCCCAAACTTCCCAACCACATACTCCACCGCAACCTTATATCCAAAGACGCCCAACCCAACAATGACACCCGCCGCCTTATCGCTCAGATAGCTATGGCGACGCCAAGACTCCCGCGCATGGACATTACTCACATGCAGCTCGACAAAGGGGATATCAACCGCGAGGAGTGCATCGCGGATGGCGACCGATGTGTGCGTAAATGCGCCTGGGTTGATGATGATGGCGTCGATGTGGTTGCGGGCGGCTTGGATGCGGTCGACGATGGCGCCTTCGTGGTTGGATTGAAAGGTGGTGAGCGAGGCGCCTAGTGAGGCGGCTTGGGCTTTGCTGCTGCTTTCGATGTCGGTGAGGGTGGTGGTGCCGTAGGTAGTGGGTTCGCGGGTGCCGAGGAGGTTGAGGTTGGGGCCATTTATGAGGAGGATTGAGGGGGGCATTTTGATTGATTTATTCGTCGGGGAGAGGAGGGAGATGAGTGGGTGATTGTTGGGTGTGGTGTTATTCAAGGTAGCGGTGTTGTGTAGATTGAGAGTGGATGATGATATGGAGTATTTAGGGTTGATATAGTTCACTACATTGAGTATGATACGCTTTCGGATATACGAATATGCTAGCTATCAGTCGAGATGTTGACTGGATATGCGGTGTCTACTCGTTGTATTACTTCAGGTCTACATAGTGAGCTGTCGTGGGCCCAACCATGGTTAAGATAAACCGGATGGATATTGTAGATACATAGTTGGATAGAGTGGAGAAGGTGGCCGGCTAAGCGTACACCCGCCATCTGATTCATACATCCGTACTGCATCACTACGTTATAACCACTGATTATGATTTCTGAATATATTTCCATCATGAAGCGAATGACAGAATGTTGTTAGATACTTCTGGACACGGCATATGAGAGAATGTATAGCATGTCGACATCTTATTATCAATCTCGGAAAACCCCCGATTGAGTCACTCAGAACAACACCCCTAGCCATGTAAAGCGAAGTGGAGACGACTCCAGATCAGCGGCGGTTATCCACGGATGCTCAAACCTCCAAAGCGTTGATTTGCGTTTCTGGATCGTACCTTTCTTTTCAAAGACCTGCTCCAAGCACTTTGTCTTCGTTTTCTGATTGTCGTCGCGAGATAACACCCTGCAGAGAATACGATCACCGTTGAACAACACCGCTAGCCCACATCATATCATGGCTGTGACCGAGTTCTCCCAAGATCAGCTTGATGAGATCTACATCTTCGCGGTAGATCTAGGCCGCAAAGCGGGCGAGATGCTGCTGGCCAGCATCGAGAGGCGAATTGGAGACGGCGACAACCAGTTCGAGGAAAAGGACAGTTCAGTCGATATTGTGACTCAGACAGACGAAGGTTCTACACCAATATCCGGTATTCCAACACATAAACTAATCATTACTACTGGAAGATGTGGAATCTTTCATCAAGACTGCGATTCAGAATAAATATCCCGCGCACAAGTCAGTCTCTACTGTCCTTCCGCTAAAAAACAACCAATGTCTTATATAATGGATACCACAGATTCCTCGGAGAAGAAACATACGCCAAAAGCCAGTCGCGCGAATACCTCATCGACAAGCATCCAACATGGTGCGTCGACCCATTAGACGGTACGGCAATCTCATCTCTAATCACTCAAACCCTCCCGACCAGTCAGTCAATATCTTACAGAATCCAACAGGAACAGTCAACTTCACCCACCTCTTCCCCATGTTCTGCGTCTCCATAGCCTTCATCGTCAACCACAGCCCCCTAATCGGCGTAATCTACGCCCCCTTCCAAGACCAGCTCTTCTCATCCTGCGCCAACCGCGGCGCCTGGCTCAACGAAAAGCGCCGCCTCCCCCTCATCCGCAATCCCTCCATTCCGCCCTTGCCGTCCAATGCTCCCAGACAATGCATCTTCTCCTGCGAGTGGGGCAAAGACCGCCGCGACGTCCCCGACGGGAACATGCACCGCAAGGTTGAGAGTTTCTTGAACATGGCTGCTGAGGCTGGTGGGCGGGACGGCAGGGGCGGCATGGTGCATGGCGTGAGGAGCCTCGGTAGCGCGACGTTGGATTTGGCGTATACTGCTATGGGGTCGTTTGATATTTGGTGGGAGGGAGGGTGTTGGGAGTGGTATGTTCTCTCCTCTCCTCTTTTCGCGTTTGTGATGAGCGGTTGATTTATGTTGGATAGGGATGTTGCTGCGGGTATCGCTATTCTTCTTGAGGCGGGTGGGCTCGTCACTACGGCTAATCCTCCTAAGGATCCGATGACGGATCCGATTGAGGATTTTAGGCTGGGGAGTCGGCTGTATTTGGCTATTCGGTGTGTATCTTTTGATCCTGCACTACAGTAGGACAGTACTAACATGTTCAAGACCAGCTGGTCCGTCGTCGACAGAGACAGGGCGACAGTCGCAGGAGAGAACGGTGCGGGAGGTATGGCGTCGGGTACATGAGCTCGAGTACACGCGGCCTGGGGTGTGATCAGTAGTCTACATTGACAATCTTGGTCAAAGACTTGGCAGTTACAAGACGAATACAATGATAAAGAAAGATATGCTTTGGTTGACATCTAAGAATCAATCTATTACATCAATGCTCTTGGGTATGCTATACACGCACGAGAATCATGAGTACGTAAGGCCAGTAAGACACGCGCAAAGAAGAATCACATTTTCGACAGCTTAGGCGTCCGGTCTGCAATCGACTTGCTCACCATGTCGCGGACAGCCTGCACCAGACCAGGTACAGCGACGATATCCCGACCTGTCCAGAGCCGCGCCTGCTCCAGACCCTGCCAGATGAGGGCTTCGGTGCCCATGATGACCTTCCAGCCGGTGGCGGACGCCAGCGCCGCGATCTCGGTGTAGGGGGTAGGGTGGTAGCACATCTCGAGAATGACGCCCTTGAAGGGTTCACCGGACGACTGGCGCGGGCCTAGAAAGGCTTGCAGGGTCTCACGGGCGCGGAGCTCCTCGAGCGTTTTGGGCGGGTAGTTCGGGATGCCGGAGACAATGGCCGCGGGCTTATCGGCCGCGGCCGCGGTGGCTGGGTCAGAGACGTGGATGAGGGGCGCCTTGGTGGAGTCAGGATTGCGCTGGTTGTCTTCCCGGAGGATGGCTTCGACTTCTGCGTTGTCGCGATTGACAATGTAGATCTTGCTGGCACCTAGCCATTTGCGCATCACGTAGATTGCAGTGCGGGCGGTGCCGCCGCCGCCGACGATGAGGGCGGGCTTGCCGCGGAAGGGGTCTTCGGGAGTAGCGGGGGCGTTCTGCACCAGGGCTTCGCGGATGCCGATGCAGTCGGTGTTGGTGCCGACGTAGGTGCGCTTGTTTCCGGCCTCCCGGCGCACGAAGATGGTGTTGCAGGCGCCTGCTTGCTGTGCGTCTTCGGTCATCTCGTCTAGGTGAGGCATGATGGCTACCTTCCATGGCATCGTTACTGAGGACCCGACGAACTTGGGGTTGGCTCGGATTGCCGCTAGGTACTTGTCGATTGGTGGTGATTTGGTGTATGGCGGTGGGTAGGTGGCTGATTTGCCTGTGACGCTGGACAGGGGGATCTGCGTCCAGTTCAGGCCCAGCTTCTTGTAGACGGTCTGGTGCAGGGGCGGCGAGAGAGAGTTAATCAATGGGTGCCCGTACAGGTAGGCTACCCCATCCAGATGATCTGGGCAAGTAATGGGCTCTTCAAGCGGCGGTTGCGCAAAATTGGCAACCTGTGTTGTGGCCATTATATAGGAATCAATATGAATCAATTAGGGCTGAAGCACTTGGGAGGCGTAGAGGAATTGAGGTGGACGAAATTGGCAAAAATGCTCTGAGGTGTAGTTTGAACAATTATACAAGAGCTATGAATGAATCCAACCGTGAATAACCTCGTTTAATAAGGGACAGCCCGAGTGGATGAAATTGAAGAAACAATCAATGTTGGTTTGCGGCGGAGAAACATTTTGCTGCCCACGCGACTTCGAGTGCCTGAGGCAGCACCTCATCTCAAGTGTTGCCCGATCTCAATCTCTTTTCTCTTTTCCCTCTTCTACACACCCCCATCTGTGGCTATTATCCTATTATCCCGTCCTGGTTTCCCCACTGACTGACATAGATCAAACATCTCGAGAATGAAAAATCCGGTGTGCGATCGGAAGTTATCCGCTCCATCTACCCTTAACCACAAGCTTTAGGGTCGGGGAGAACTCTTATCCCGGCCAAGCGTCCCTAATCCTCATTCAGCTCGCTTAATAACTGACCCCCATGGGGAATGCCACAAGGATGTTAGAGCCGGGGAAGCCCTTTTCCCGGCAATTTGATACCCAATAGCCCAGGACTCATTAGACAGGCGTCTCGTGGGATCCTTGACTCCTGGCTGCGAAATGCCGAAGATTCGGGGGTTCACCTAACCTAGGATGGTCCGTGCCGCTATTCACTCGATAACCACGGACCTAACTGGCGAATGGTTTACTAGCTTCTTCGGTTCAGCCATGCTAATGGACTGCCTCTCCACCTCTGGCCTCCAAACCTTCCTGCGT
Organism: Aspergillus candidus; assembly: GCF_002847045.1. Taxonomy (NCBI): domain Eukaryota; kingdom Fungi; phylum Ascomycota; class Eurotiomycetes; order Eurotiales; family Aspergillaceae; genus Aspergillus; species Aspergillus candidus. The sequence continues at coordinate 37,158 of NW_020194051.1, read as the reverse complement.
CTCCACAATCACTTCGAGAGCGGGATCGGAGAGAGACGTCCAGCTTTTGGCAGAGATTTCTTGACAAGGCGTAGCTTGGGCTGGACCTCGTGGAAGTCACCCGAGCAAGAAACCTGTACAATAATTAGGTTTCTATAATCCAGTCGCGTGCGCTGCGCTCCCTTGTGGTAGAGTGTTTTCCGGCTCTGAGAGTGAGATATACGTTTTGCCGCCCCTAGTCTCTCTCCAACGACATTGGCCAGGAAATTGCATGTTGGGGTTTCCTTCCCCTTCTCCCCTGTCCGCATTCCTACGCCACTGCGTGATCCCCGGATTTTCTCTCCTGGGATTGAATTAGCGTGACGTTAAGTCACCCCATACTATTTAGACCTGGTGCCCGGTCAATCGTATGGTGTTTTTCTCATTCTTTTGGTTCTTTATCTACATCTACACATCTACCGTCTGATCCTAGCGCTGTTCACAATACCCCTGTCTATACCTAGCCCTTGGCATTATATAGGAGGCCTCGATATTCGCGCCCTCCCTGGTCGGGCGAGTACACTCACAATGGGCGTTCTATCGCTGGTCGAGGACCGTCCAACTCCCAAGGAGGTCTACAACTGGCGGATCTATCTTCTCGCAGCCGTGGCATCGTGCACGTCATGTATGATCGGTTATGACAGCGCCTTCATCGGCACCACAATCCAGCTTGACTCCTTCAAGGACGAGTTTAACTGGGACGACATGCTCCCGGGAAAGCAAGACCTTGTGAGCGCCAACATCGTGTCGCTGTACCAGGCCGGGGCATTCTTCGGCGCTTTCTTCGCCTACCCCATCGGCCATTTCTGGGGGAGAAAGTGGGGCCTGATGTGCTCCGCCTTGATCTTCACCCTGGGTGCTGGTCTCATGCTGGGCGCCACGGGTGACCGCGGTCTCGGGCTCATCTACGGAGGACGTGTTCTTGCCGGTCTGGGGGTGGGTGCAGGCTCGAATATCACCCCTATCTATATCTCCGAGCTGGCTCCGCCAGCCATTCGGGGTCGGCTGGTTGGTGTCTACGAGCTGGGTTGGCAAATCGGTGGTCTGGTGGGCTTCTGGATCTGTGTAAGTGGGGAGTCGCAAGAGTCATATGGCTCTGCTAAAAAACCATAACAATACATAGCTGACGGTGCTTTAACAGTATGGGGTCGATTCCACCATGCCACCCAGTCATAAGCAGTGGATTATCCCCTTTGCAGTGCAGCTCATTCCGTCAGGCCTGCTCATCTGTGGTTCCTTGTTCATCAAGGAGTCTCCGCGGTGGCTGTTTCTACGGGGTCGTCGTGACGAGGCCATCGAAAGTCTCAGTTGGGTTCGTCAGCTCCCCGAAGACCACATCTACATGGTCGAGGAGATCGGAGCGATCGACCGCGCCCTGGAAGAACAGCGGACCACCATGGGTCTGGGGTTCTGGAAGCCGTTCATGCTGGTCTGGACCAACAAGAAGATCATGTACCGTCTGTTTGTGGGCAGCATGCTGTTCCTATGGCAGAACGGCTCGGGCATCAACGCCATCAACTACTACAGTCCTACCGTGTTCGCCAGCATCGGCGTGAAGGGCGGCAATACCAGTCTGTTCACCACCGGTATCTTCGGCGTCGTCAAGACTGTCGTCACGTTCGTCTGGCTGCTTTGGCTGATTGACCACGTGGGCCGACGGATGCTTCTTCTGGTCGGTGCGGCTGGCGGTTCGATCTGTCTGTGGATCGTCGGTGCGTATATCAAGATCGCCGATACCAAGAATAGCGACAATACGGAGATGGACGGCGGTGGCATTATGGCCATGTTTTTCTTCTACTTGTGGACGGTGTACGTACCAGCCCGTGGCCCCAAATTTACGATTTCCCTGGATGCATCCCTCTAACCTACTCATACAGATTCTACACCCCCTCATGGAACGGCACCCCTTGGGTAATCAACTCCGTAAGTCTACCTCCCCAACACTCGTCCTCAATAAACAACCACTCACGTTAGCCCCAGGAAATGTTCGAGCCCAACATCCGATCCCTGGCACAAGCCTGCGCAGCAGGCTCCAACTGGCTCTGGAATTTCCTCATCTCGCGCTTCACGCCGCAAATGTTCGACAAGATGGACTATGGGGTATACTTTTTCTTCGCGACGCTGATGATCTTCTCCATTGTGTTTGTGTTCTTCCTCGTGCCGGAGACAAAGGGCGTTCCGCTTGAGAATATGGATGGTCTGTTTGAGCATAAGCCTGTTTGGCGGGCTCACGGCGAAGTCATTGCTCGGCTGCGCGAGGATGAGATGCAGTTCCGGAGGGATGTCGAGGAGGCGGGGGGGTCGAAATTGGGAGGGGAGCAGGTTGAGCGGTTGGAGACTGTTCAGGGTAAGGGGGTTCATGGATGAATGTGATTGTATATATGGGTTTGGTAGTTCAATTCACAAGATGAACTGGAGTCAACATGCTGCAGGATCTATCTGTCGAGTGTGGCTCAGTGACCAGATTGATGTATGGCTTTTCCTCGCTTCTTTACAGTGATAAGCTATCGACCATTTCTCATCTCTCTATCTATATATGTCTATGCTCAAGTATCAATCTATCAAATCCTAAAAAGCACCAACATCAACATCAACATCAACAGGCACCCCAGTATCCAACGACTCCCTAACAGCCCCACAAACAAGCAAAGCCCTCAACCCCTCCTCCCCCGAACACCCCACCTCAGCCCTCCCCAAAATAACATCCACAAAATGCCTCACCTGCTCATCAAACGGCCTCCTCCCCTCCTCCACCTCAAACCTCTCCACCCCCAGCCTCTCACCCCAACCCCCCTCCCCACACCCATCATAACTCCACCGCGTCATATCCGGCACACTCAGCGACGCGCGGGATCCAAAGATGCGATAAAAATCCGCCCCGCCGCCCTCCACCCGCGGAATCAGCGGGTTCTCGCCGGTCCCGGCCTCGAAATTATGCGGGGAGGGCGTAGCGTCGCAGACGAGGAAGGTCCCGACTGCGCCGGATGCGAAGCGGAGGGTGATGGCTGCGCCTTCGTCGGCGGGGTTGGTGCGCTGCGGGGGCGTTTGCTCGGCGTGTACGCGGGTGATGGGTCCCAGGAGGTAGTGGAGGATGTCGATGTCGTGGATGAGGTTGATGGGGATGACGCCGCCGCCTGTTGTGGATGAGGCGCGCCAGGCGGTTGGTGCGGAGAAGTAGGAGGGGGGTTTGAGGAGGGTCCAGAGGCCGTTGATGGCGATGATGTGGCCGAGGGAGTTGGTCTCTGAGGTGAGGATTTCCTTTGTCTTGAGCACGTAGGGGTTGAAGCGTCTGTGGTGGCCGACGAGGAGCTTGAGGTGGGAGTGTTGGGGTTGGTGGAGGAGGGTGAGGAGCTCGCGGGCTGAGGCGATGTTGTCGCCGAGGGGTTTCTCGACGAGGACGTGGATGTCTGCGAGGAGTAGTTGCTTGGTGATGGCGACGTGGGTGTGGTTTGGGGTGCAGACTATGGCGGCGTCGGGCTTGGGGATTGCCTGTAGGGTGGCTTCTATTGTTGGGTAGTAGCTTGTTCCTAGCTTTTGGGCGGTGGTTGCGGCGCTGGGGAGGGGGTCGATGAGGGCGACGAGGTCGGTGGAGGGGTTGGAGAGGATGGATTGGGCGTGTCGGGGGCCGATGAGGCCTGCGCCTACGATGATGAATTTGAGGGTCATGTTTATTTGGGGGGGTTTTTCTTAGGGTGTAGTATGCTTGAAGTATAGCCTGACAGGGAGGAAAGAGGAATCGCACAAGATCAATCATACAGATCAATTCCATTCAACTACGGACTCAGGAGACAGTGGCAGACATCGAAACAAGACTCCTGCTCATACGCGGGTAAATGAGGTACATGATCCACAGCGCAGGGAGAAAGCTTAGCCGGGCTGTTTTAGCCCTAAGTCTGGGACAGTTTCTAACATCCACTTATAGTCAAGTTTGATATCAACACCAGACTCAGTAAGGATAGGTTTAAAATAGGATAGAACTAGACAGCTACAATTGAAAGAAGTATTAGATGTAGATCACGATCCTCTGGCACTCTTGTGTCTGCCATGTGTCTTGCTTGGGGGCATATACTCCAGATAGTGCCAGGATGGAGCTATCCTAGAATGACATTATTGAACGGGCAGTCTATGAGACTGCCGACTCTGTCATTACTGTAGACAGTTGTCTACTATCTGGATGGATAATCCAGCCAAGCAACTGCTGATAGATGAATAGATCCATCCTGCTCACCGTACCTAACTAGAACTTCATCAACCGTTTACGCAAGACCCCTGATCGCTCCGGGTAGTAACATCCCAGACATTAAGCAAGTCTACTCTACCAGTGATACTCTACCAAAGTATAAAAGCATAAACTGCATCATATAAATATTACGCTATGCCCTCCTGCACGCCAATAGACCAAACACCAGATCAATCCGATCAAGCCAGCCAGCCAAGTCAGTCAGTCAGTCGTTGAAGACGAGAGAACCCATACATAAAAATGCCAATGCCGTCGCTGTCGTCACTCTTGATATACCTTGTGCTTTTTCTTTATATTTTTTTTTCCTTCTTTCCTTCTTTTCTTTGTTCTTGGGTTTTCATTTTTTTTTATCTTTCGATTTTTGTTATTCCGTTGGTCGTCAGGCGGCATAACGTCTCTGCTGCACATCCCCGTTCGTCAATCCGAGAGATATTGTTGAAACTCCCGTTTCACGCAAGACAGAGAAAAGCATAGGACGATCGCTGCGTGTCAACACTGGCGATCCGTCCTATCGCCGCGAAATGAAAGAATGTCTAGTGGTATATATAGTAGGAAATTATGTGAGCGCCGTTGGATGTGGCGTTTCGGCCTCGTCGTGAGCGACGGGCCAGGGTGCACAAGTCAGAGTGCGATGTTTAAGCTTCTTGCGCCCACCGCCGCTCGCGCAGCGGCATCTCCTCCCCGGCCTGGGCTCGACTGCCGTCCGTTTCACGGCGCCAGGCATAGTATTCTCCGAGACGGTTCTCGGCGTACGTTGCGTAGTCGAAATCGATCTGGGAGATCTGGGCTTGAATCAAACCCCATACACCCCTATCACTATTAGCCCGGCTCATCACAATCGCAAGAGGCAAATATACCAGTAGAGACCAGGGATTCCCCGGAATCGATCCACGTCCTCGTACAGCCGGTCGACCAGGTCCGTCTGCGACGATTCGGGGATCCCCTTGTGTGAAGTGTAGCTCTTGATATATTCGGTCAAGAACTGCCGGCGCACCGCCCGGGTGGGCATCATGCCGTAGTCGCAGTCGTATCCACCCCACTCGGCGAAGTGGTTGGCGATGTCGAATGCCGCCGGGGAGGGCGTCGCGTATTCGTAGTCGATGAAATGGACCGTGGCGTCTTCCGAGTCGTTGGTCGACGGCAGCGCGATCACGTTGGCGCAGAGTAGGTCGCAATGGGCAAACACCAACTAGGACACCATCGGGTTAATCGCGGGCTCTCCCAGAACCCGTTGTGGGGAGGAGTCTGAACTACGTACCCCGTCTTCACCCAATCCCTTCCCGTCGTCGAACTCGCCCACCACCCGCTCTAGCTCCCCCTGTAGGCGGAGCCGCCGCTGGCGCTGATCCTCCGAAGTGCTCGGGAGGGCAAGGATCCACTTCTGGAGAACCGTCCACATGTTGGGCCCGGGCTGGCGGGGTTTGATCAACGGGAAATCGTGCTCCCTGGGCTGCAGATGCGGCTGGGCGTCGGTCTGCGCGTCTACTTGGGGGATGATGGGCATCGCCGCCGCAGACATGGAGGGCTCCGCCTTGCCCTTGATGGGCAACACGGCGTGCCACTGTGCGAGCCTCCGAGCCACCGGCCGCCAGATCCGCGGGGTCACCAAGTCATCGTGGGTGGCCGGACGGCCCCGGATGAAGCGGTAGAGGAGGCCATTCTGGAAGCGGGCCAGCAGGGGCGGGGCTAGGCCATGGCGAGCCAGGAGCGCATGGGAGTTCGTTTCTCCTAAAGACAGCACAATCTACTCAGCAAGGTCGCAATGGGCAGGGAGAGGAATGGGCACCGGAGTATGGCATACTTTCGCGGTCTATGATAATCTCTGTATGGTTACCGTACGCTCTCATCAGTACTGCATCATTGTCTATCTGCTCCTCGGACCAGCCCGGTTTGCGATTAATGATTTTGAGGAGCTACCGGCGAGTATTAGCGACGGACTGATCGCCCAGGTTTACGAGAAAAGAGCCGCGGAAGGGCAACGCGGGAAACACACTGTGTTGGTGATCCCGTCCGTGAACCGCACGAACTCGATCTGGTTGCCTGGGCCCTCCCAATGTGGGTTCAAGGTCAGAACCAGCCTCAACGCGGAGGCGTGCGAATCCGCATGGTTATAGGACTGGGCGATATACCGAACGGAAGATAAGGCCGTCGACTCGGGTGTCGAGCCCATATCGCGGAGGGGTCAGGAATGAGCGTCAATCGATCTATTCAAGTATGCTTTGCCAAAAGTTAGCCAGAAGGATAAGCAATCTTCTTTCACTCAGGGATCTGCTATGTACACCATGTCCTTCCTTGCAGTTCGCAAGTTCAATCAGGAAGTTCCTTACCTATTTATCCAGTCTATGCAACGTCTGAATCCGTGCTGATCGGCGCATTAGCAATCGAGACAGCGAGTGAAAATCAACCAGTAATGAATACCTAGTAATTAGTACCTTCGTACAACAAGAACAAAAAAAAAAAAGCCACTATGAGGGGTCGGGGAGAGGGGCGGGGTGAAAAGAAGAAATAGTGGTTGATAGCCCCTGTGGCGGAAGGAGGAGAGACGCTTGAGTATCAACGGGCGGTTGGACTCGGGGGTGTGATTGGCAGATGCGGCAGGGAGCCCCTCACTCCCTCACTTTCTTGCTGACTTAGCAGTGATCAAGACCGGCGTTTCATTCTTCTTCATCCTTTGAAATGACGACACGGATTGATATGCATGGAGGGGTGGTCAGAACTTAATCGTATTATTGCTTACTAGATACCCTGCCTTTAAAACAGTTTGTACAACCCTTTTATGATTTTACATAGTAGTGATCTAGACAGCCTAGACTTGAATGCTACTCTAAGAATCATGTAGTATACCTCCACCATATTAACTCCTCAGCCTAACCAAAAGCACCAAATCCACTCAACCATTCCCATGTGATCCCAACATGTGACTTTGACGCCCACTCCATCAGGCACCACTATTATATCACATGACTTCCCCAGCCCCAGCCCTACACCCCTTTCCCCTCGGCAATCACTAGTCAGAAACCCCCCTAGCGCGACCGCCCCAGCCCGACTACAAATAGCTCCTCTCCCCCCCATCATTTAGGATCTTTTTTTTTTCTTTCTCTATCATCAGTAGAGGTTTACATTGACCAATGTAAATTTTTAACACCGAGGTCCCTCAAAGAGGCTTGCTGAGGGTTATCCTGTTTGGAATTTTTCTCTATGGGTTTCCCTCCGTTCCCAACTTCGGAGAGTGTCGTGCATGTTCCTTTCTCCCTAACACCATATGGCTTACATAGGGATTTCATTTCGCAAGATTTGTGCCCCATGCTCGTGAGCTGTGGAGGAGGTGCTACATATTTTTTTCTACTTCATACTTTATGTGGTGTGATGTGGATTTTATTATCATTATTACCTAGACTTGAATGCAATTCTTATATCTTAATGATTATCTGGACATCGTAAATAAGTATAGACGGCTAGCATGACAGCTGCTGATCAACATACCATCGTCTACTCGAGTTTCAATCTCGACCAAGAACGAATGCAATGAAGCTCGTGACTCGTTCCAAGCATCCATCTAAAGATGCTTTTTTTTATTATATAGATCAAATACTATATCAAGCCCGTCCAGCATTCCCAATCTGGATCCTCTCCCCACTCCACCTATCGTCGCTGCGCAGCACCGGCCAGCTCGTCCCATCCGCCTTGGCCAGCGTCAACTCGAGCTTCGTGCCCAGCACCCGGAACCCAGACTTCTCCACGTCGATGGGCGCAAACAGGTTGTAGGTATCCTTATACCGCTTGTTATCGGCAGTCGGCAGATCGAGCTCGACGGACTGCGGCGAGAACTTCACGCTCGCCCTGTCCTTGTCGATCTTTTTCAAGTAAAGCGAGGCGTTCACAGTCGACGCCGTTTGGTAGAAGTCATTCCTGTATCAAAGCCCAATTAGCCTCCGCCACCCCCCCTGTACCTCCAAACTGGAGATGTGTAGAGATGCCTACCGGACAGAATCCACCTTCTCCTCCCCAGCCGGCTTCCCCTTCCCAACAAACAAATGCTTGGCCTTCTCCGTACACCCGGGCAGCTTCAAGAACTCGTCAAACTCCAGCACGCGCTTCTTGCAGCACGACCACCCCTTGCTGCCCTCATGGAAGATCGGATGCCCGGGATGATGCACGCACTTCTCGTCCGCGCGCGGCACCGCCGCATCGTAGCCCGCGCCGCAGCCCTTCCGCCGACAGGTCGCATTCGCGGGGATCTCGAGGGTCTCGTCGTCGGACTCGGGTTCCTCGGGGGTGGGGGTGGGTGCGTTCGACGGGGGCGGGATCGCGGGGGATATGGTGTTTCGCGGCACGGCGCTCTCCGGTGTTGCGGCGATGGGCTTGACGGACGGTGTAGGGGTCTCGGACTGTTGCGACTGCTCCTTGGGAGCGGGCTCCGCGGGCGTGTCGTCTACCGTTGAGTGTTTGCCGGTCGTGCAGGGGGGGATGGCGAGGAATTCGTCAAAGGTGAGCACGCGGGGCTTGCAGCATTTCCAGCCTGTAGATCATGACACCAAGTAGATTTCAGTTAGTTAGTGTCTTGCTATGAGGGACTAGTTCCCACCGTCAGGTAGGTAGGTAGGGTCGAGCTTCCACAAGGCGGAGGTCGATAGTGTCCCGAATTAAAAGAAGCTCCAAGGTCCTCAGGACTTACCCTTTTGGCCTTCATGAAACACCGGCGGACCGGGGTGATAGACGCAAGGTTCGTCGGCGTCGGAGAATTCCTTCCCGCAGCACTTGTGCACACACTTGGACGGCATCCTCTAGCTTGTATGGTCGATCGTCACTGAGAGATAGGGACGGAGAGTGAGGCTGAGAGAGAGAGAGAGAGAGAGAGAGAGAGAGAGAGAGAGAGAGAGAGAAAGAGAGAGAGATGGTCTGCAGCGGGGAAGGAAGATCGCGGGGAAGAAAAGCGAATCGCAGACAGAGGTACTCTGGTACAAATCGAAAGTAAACCCGATCCATGATGAAAAGCTAACACGCCCGGCCCCCCCGAACGGGCTTAGTCTCAGGAAGCTCGAAGGTTCCAGTCAACATCCATCGTCTTCTATACCTACTTCATTTATTACATTTCTACTGGTTCTTCAATCATTTCACTCCTGACCCAATTAATTAGAAAGAAAAAAAAAGGAGAGAAAATCACCATGTTCCCGACACAAATCCTCTCCCAAGCCGCCCGCGTCACGCTCTTTACCCGTGTCGGCTGCGGCCTCTGCGACACCGCCAAACACACCGTGACGCAGCTGCACAAGCGTCGCCCATTCGCCTACTCCGAGTGCGACATCGGGCTGCCTGAGAACAAGCCCTGGAAGGACGTCTATGACTTTGACGTGCCGGTGCTGCATGTACAGTTTCCCAAGGGCGAGAACACGTCGGAACTCTCGGATCCGAAGAAGCTCTTTCATCGGTGGACGGAGCAGGAGGTTGAGCAGTTGGTTGATGAGGCTGAGAAGGCGTCTTCGTCGTAGGGTCTCTTGATTCTCTGTGTTGTAATCGAAGATACCACGACCTCGCTGGGCAGTCGGGGTCACGTGCGGTGCCCGGACGGTGTGCAAAGCAGCTGGGTTGTATGAGCCATCTCCAGATATTGGGGGTATGGACGACTCTTGCGGCGATAAATCCCCCCGGCTGGCTCGATCAATTGCCGCTAGGGGCTAGCTTATAGCTGGTGCTTTCTTTGCCCGTTTATGACGCTTGCGTGTCGCCCTCGGAAACCTACGCCCATATGGTTGGATCTTACAGCAAGGCCCCTGCAAGAGGCTGTTATCGACGAATCAACAGAATTGCCCAATGATAATAAATTAAATGTAAATAGGATTAGACTATATACAAGAACAGCCATTCCACGCTACCACCATCAATCACTCCCACCCCCCACCAAGATCAACCGGCAAACTTTCAATCCACGCAAACTGCCCCCGGCCAGCATTCATCTGATCCCCAAGGCCCAGTCTACTATAACTGCCCCTCCCTCCAGCCGTCCCATTCTCGAGTACCCCATCTCGCAAGGCCAACCCAGCACTACCTACACTCTCAGGAATCGGCCTTCTAACATCCTTCGACAACCCCATCAACGTATCCCAGCACCGCTGCGCAACGCGCTTCAGAGACCCATGGGGCCAAACATCTCTATACCGGTCGAGAAGGTCAACTGCGCGCGAGCGGGTCGTCTCCATCGCTTGGCTGTCAATTCGCGCCGGGTCGGCACTTCCAGGCCCGCGGAGACGGGTTGCGAGGGCGATTATCCCGCAGGCGTATGCGTAGTGGATGTTTTCCCAGTATGAGGTGATGGCGTTGGATGCGAGCGCGTCGGGTTGGTTGTTGAGCAGTCCGTCTTCGTTTTTGTAGAGGATTTCGGCTAGTTCGGCTGCTGCGCCGGCGCATTTGCTTGATGAGTCGCGGATCATGCTGAGGGCTATGGGTGAGTCCGGCGATGTGGCATTTCTGTCAGTTGCATGGGAGTGGCTGTCGGTGGGAGGGTTGTGGACATGGCCTAATGCGCGGCCGAGGATCAAGAGGGGTCGGTGTAGTCGTAGTCTGAGGTACAGATAGCGGATGCGAAGGATGTTGCGTTGTCGGTGGACGAGAGGGTCCTCTGGGTTGCTGTTTGGTGTCTTGTTTCGGAGGAATGATGGTAAAGATCTCTGCCAGTCGTATAGGAAACTGTCCACTTTGAACAGGAGCCTGAAGTCCAGGGATAACATCTTTTTCGAGGCGCAGCCGCTGGTCTGTACCCTCGACTCGTCTTCCCAGGCCATGATATCCTCGACGTGGCAGTAGAGCCTCGCGCAGGCTGTTAGAAACTCTATCGTGGATGGCCGCTCGGCATGTGCCCGAGGCTGCTTCTCCGAGATGGCGTCGAGGTAGTCCGTGTCCGAGTGCATGGGCAACGGGACGCGGAGCGGGTTGGGAGTCTGCGGTGGGATCCCCAGCTGCAGCGCAAGCATTCGCTCGATAATCATGGCACTATGCCAGAGCCTTCGGGCCAGGTCCCGATCTCTTCTCTCAACGACGTCCCGTCCTCCTGTCTTCAGGTGTAACCCTTGAGTTTGGGCAATCCTGATAGTAGATCCAATGACCGACCACGCTGACTGCAGCTTCCCAGTAGCATACAGGTAATGACTCTGCAAAAGGGAACTTTGTATGTGTTCCCATTGATTCCCAGGTTGCACGATCCCCGGGGTTAGATTCTTACCATAGGCGAAGAAGCGGTCCACATCAGCAAAGTCCATCTGGTGAGAGTTCCATCCGGAGATAGCGAAGATGACATTCAGAATCCCGTGGAACGTGTCCGTGGAGGAACCCGTCATTCGCCCGGTTTTTGCCGCTTCATACGCAGATCTGAAATGGGCCAGGTCAAAGATAGGCAGGTTTGCGTATTCTCGCGTGAGGTAAATGTGTATGAGGCTATCTGCCAACTCCTGGGTCAAATGCACGGGGAAGTCACGCCGCGTCGGGCCTTTGGCAGATGATGGATCCCCTCCAGGAGGACTCATAATCGGGGAGCAAAAGGCGCCATCTTCCAGTAGTTCTTCCGCTTTGATATCACCCGTTCGTTCGCCGACGACCCGCTGCAACTCCCTAAGGCGCGAGTAGTCAGTTGCCATCTCAGGTGGCTCTGTCGAAAAATTGGCCGTGTGGAAGCTCTGGTCCGAATGGACAGAAACCTGCCCATCATCAAGGTCAATGCCGGCAGGCTCATCCAAGCTCTGGGGCGTCTCAACGCCGTTCGTGATGATATCTGGACTACCGGAGGAATGGAAGGGCTCGATGACCACCATGGGTATCGTGGACGGACTCCGGTGAGTGTCTGAGGGATGCCAACCCTGGCTCCGGCGTACTAGGGTTTGAGACTCCCTCTTACGCTTGTTGTTACTGTTTAACGGTTAGGACGGTCTGACGAAGGATGGCGATATGTCCATACATTGGCGGGGGCATGTCAGAGGGCTTGTACGAGCAGTCCTCCTCAAGGCCCCGGGCTTTACAGCCACCACAGCCTAAGAGATGCATCAGCTGTCGTTACATAGACAAGGGAGGTGGAGCTACGTACTTGGTCGTTTTCGATCACATCCTCGCCGTTTCAACCGGCACACGCAACAAGGAGTGGGCGGGAGGGGGTCGTTGGCATAAACCATTTGTCTGGCAAGCTGGTGTGTTAAGATGCGATATCCACTAAATGTACGTCAATTTATCTGTATGGGATGACCAATGTGTGTGTATCAAAGCATTCGGCAGAAAGTGAGGAGGGCATCAACGAAGAAACACCTGAAAGTCAAGGCTCGCGTACCAGACACGACCGTAATAGGAAAAAGGAAACGCATAAAACCATGAATTCTGAGAAAGATAACTATAACATAACAATTGAATAAAAGAACGAAACCCAACTGTGATGATGACAGCCAGTCAGGCCATCTACGCGTTCACATACCTTTATAATGAATGATTGGACATGTAAGCGCGGCGGGTCTGAATCTGGGGATGCTGGAGACGCTCCAGCCAGGGAAGACGCGGTCTGGGACGGGACAAGTCAACCCAGTCCACAACCAGACAGTTCAATCAACAATCCCAACAGGACAATCGACCAACTAAATATATATATGAACAAGTCGACAAGATACGATAAGGTTTTGGTACTAGAAGAATGATGGTGATGATGCTGGTAGTGGAAGTTGGCTGGGTCTGTCTCCAGGGGCGGACGCGGGTTGTCCGTGCACCTTATCGTTATCAGCAACTGGCCAGAATAGTTCCCACCGCAGGTATTATGAGGGGAGATTAATGAAATCGATGGAATCAATGGAATCTATAACATCCATAGTCTGTAGACAGATTCACAAGAGGTTCCCATCTTGCAAACATCTTAGTACCAAAACAATCAGGTCTGTTTGTGACCAGTCAGGTGATGAACACATGCGGATGCTTCGATTGGCTGGTCATTTTACATCTGGATCCATCCTACGCACCTGGGTACCTATGATGATGGATTTTCTCGGTGGCCAGTCGACTACAGCTAAAGCCAAGGTAATCGAAACCAGTATCTAATCATCATTGCTAATATGTAATGCATTGATTCATTTCTGAAGTAGCCAGTGGCATGTATATCTGGAAGCTGGCCCATGACACTATACCCGGCCATTCAAGTCAGATCCCAAGGATCCGACACATTGTACCTAGGACAATTCTCCAGACTCCACACGGAGCCCTCTCCTATTATGTATGTCCAGTAACGAGGTTCGTAAAACATTAACGTGGAGCCCAATATTTGCATGTGTAAGAAAACGGACGACAAGATGGCCCCGGGTCATCGGTCGCTTTGACAGATAGCGACAAGAAAAGGAGTGGGGGGGATATAGAAGAATGTACACAGCGATAAGCACCAGTGGTGCAGGGCATAAATAAGCATCAATCATGAATGAAGAAAGTAAAGGGGAGGTATGGGGCCGTATGGTTTTCAGTGTTTTGATGAGCCACAAAGTGGTCAGCATTATCAAAACCACATAACACCCACGACAATGCTAATCACAATCGCCATGCAACTGCCGCGCAATCTTTCTGGGTCCCGATCAAGTTTTGTAGCTTGTGCCTCAGCTGCTGCGGGCTCTGGGGTATGCGCAGGTGCGGCTGTGAGATTGACATGGGGTGTTGTTTCTGGCAAAACGATATTGTCAACTTTTGCCAGAGATGCTGAGTTAGAGGTAGGAGGCTTTTTATTAAGGAGTTCGGGTGATGCGAAAAAGGTTTGAAGGTGGTGGACAAGATAGCAGGCCCGCTGCCATGTTGCGGTGAAGTGGAAGGAGAATCTCGATTCGGTGAGGTTGATTCCATTCGTAAGCCCGCGCGCGTGGCCTTTTTCAAAAGATCCCACCACGGCAGGCGTCGCTGGAGTAACAGGTGAATCGACAGTCGGTGTATGGGGAGTAGGGTCCGTCTTGCCGGAGCTGTCGAGCAAGGACGGTTGAGGAATAGGAAGTTGTTCGTCAGCTTGTTTATAAACAAGAGATCTAAACGCGCGGACGCCCCGCACGAGACTCGACGGTTGCTCAACGGGACGCGTTATCGGACCATCGAGAACAGGAGCGGTTTCAATCAGATTCTCAGCCAACGAATCCAACGTCGTCCGTCGAGGTCGCGACTTGCGATCCAAAAGCGGCTGATCGGTGCGCTCTAAATAAGACTTGCTCTGCCCACTATCCGTCCGTAGCAACGGCTGCACATCGACCAAGGCATCGCTAACGCGCGGAACATCTGTCGGACCTGCATTGTCAGCTCGAGAACCACTATCATGCAATCACTCCTGGGGCAAGCAACATACGGCGAACGTCAGGACGGCGATAGCCCAAATATCCAAAACGGAAACTATACAAATCCCATTCTTTCGCGAACGACGGCACCAAACTGAACAGCGAGAAGACAAGAAGAGCAAGAAACGGGACTGCGACAGGTTTCTGTAGGCCCGACCGCATCGTACACACTCATAGAATCTCTCTCGAGCAGGCTTATTTCGACGGCCGGCAAAGTATCCCACTCGGTGTAGACGCCTCAAAAGCAGACAGCAATTTCATTGCATCAACGGAGTTTGCCAGTGCGTCAAAGTAATAAACCGATCGCGGTTGGGATGTCGTAGCCCCGCAGTGAGTAACTATGTCACAGTGGCAAGCTCAGTCGCCCAGCACAACGATTATCGTTTCGATCGTGGACCAAAGAGATCGGCCGATGGAATGCGCAGAGAAAGGTGGGTTTGTGGTGGCCGGTTCGGGAAATTCTTGCAGGCAAGCACGTATTTTCTTGGAAACTTGGAAACGAATCCAACGTCCCCAGCAACGGTCGGTCGGTGGGGGACAGGGAAGGCAACAAGGTGAACCAGAAATAGAAACTGCAGCCGTCTGGCCTTGATTTCAATTGACGCGACGCCTATCAGTTCTTTCTTCCAGTAGATATGGAAGAATCACCGAGGAATGACGTAAAGGACGAGTAAGGTTGTGGCTGAATAGCTCGGGATAGCTCCGGCTAATGATGGTCGCAAGCGGAATGCCGCCCAACTGATTGGACAAGGGAGAAACAACCTAAAGTCTTGGAGTAACAGGGAAAGAGGGGAAGATAAAAAGAAGTCACAGACGGTCAGAACGCATCATGCATGGTTTTATTTTGGCGAGTCCGAGCTGCAAATGAAATTTCAAATCTCAAGGTCCGAAAATCCCAAACGAAAAAGAAATAAGAAAAGAAGAAAATTAAAATTAATCAAATGAATCGATTAATTAATTGTGTCTTAAAGTTGTGGTTCGCGCCAGATGCCTTGTTGGCCTCGAATAAAGGCCTTGACCGCCTCCCCTATCATTGGCTCTTTGGTATCGGTGGAAATCATCGTGGATCCTGACCACCGATGGAGTCACGGCCGACCATTGCCCTATGGAGTACACTCGACGCCGTTTGCAGTTACGGGCGGATGCAACCTCACACTCACGATGATCATTGTATTGCGTTCAATGCCCTCTATTCAACATCGGATCTAACATCGGATCTTTGCTCTAAACGGCTGGGTACCAGTACCTTACCCACCATGATAATCGATTGTTTTTTCGACTTGCCCTGCTGGGAAACTTGATCCTTAAATTGAACTAAACCGCTTCAAGAACCCAATTTACCACCCGTCGTTGCAGGGCGAAAACCGGGTACACTGGGTCAATGCTGAGTAGCCATAGAATTCTTAGACTCTTGGTGGCTCGTGTCAGGGAAATCTTGGTCGACATCAGATCAGTTCCGTTTCTCGTTTCTTTCTTGGACAAACCGATGACTGGTTTATATAATCAAAGGCTTATTAGTTGCCATATCGGGATAGTACAAAGACAAGATACACTCCAGGCCAACAATTGCGAACAATACTACATCATGCTGGTATTATGGAAACCCATGCTCTACCCCACAATGAAAAAAAGTATACAAACAGGAGGTAAGAAACAGGAAAGGAAATTTGTGAACGAATCGCAATTCCAGTCGTCATATATAATAATAGTCGTGGTCAAGACATTTCACATCACTCGTAACGGTCTTCTGCACGGAGGTAAAACACCTAAATAGGATTCATAATGGTTGGATCAGGCACAGCAGGCGGCCACGCCTTCTGGCCCATTTTGACAGGGATCGGGAGTCTCGAGGCTGCGACTTTCGCCTTGGGCTGCGAGGCCCTTCTGGGCGGTGGGGTTTCGGCTTGGCTGCGACTACCGTCACTTCTCGAATTCTCGCCACCGGGTGTCATCGACGGCGTTGTCGTACTGCCGCCTTCGAGGGTGCTCGTCTTCCGTCCGCGCTTGACCATCTTGCCGAGGACTCGCACGATCTCGGCTGCGTCCGTGAAGCTCTCGTCGTCCATGCCTTCTTGTGCGTTGTATACGTCGGAGATTGCTTGCTTGGCGAGGCGGCGGCAAGCGTGCGAGTCGTGGAGGCAGTCGTAGAGGTAGGCTGCATATTCGAGTTTGATGGATAAGCGGAGCGGGTGGGAGCCTGGAAGGAATTGATCCGCTAGAAGCACTGCTTGATCAAAGCAGGCTGTTGCAGTGGGGGTATAGTCGAGGGCTGGGAGGAGGAAGGCCGCCGTGTGGGAGGGTCGGACGGGTGCGAGGCCCGGAGGTGCCTTGGCCACTTTTGCTCGGGAAGAGTTCCTGGAGGAAGAATGCCGCTCGGGAACTGTCAATTCCTCTCCTCTCCCTTGAAAGGAGAACCGCGACATCGAGTCTTTGGAGGGCGATTCCGATCTGCTGGCGGGATTTCCCGCAAGGCTGAGGATCCCCGGCGAATGGATGGCCGGTTGGTTGTGGAACAAGACGAAGATATGGTAAAAGGAAGCTCTGAGTTTATATGCAAGGATCTGTAATTCGACGGAGACATGGACCATCGGGAACACAAACTGTTCCAGTATTACAAGCCCTTCGCGGGAGAGCCAGATAACATGATGGTATAACTGAAGAGACTTGGTCTCGCGAGTCGGATCCAGTCGCCGCAGCCGCCGCGCACGAAGGAGCTTTTTCGACAACATAATTGATAAGCCGAGAATCTTGTATAACATTGCTGACAACAAAGGACTTTCGAAGGTCGTGGCGGCCGCGACGTTGGCCAAAGCCTTCTGGTCCACCTCAGATGAAGCCATCCACAATGCTATGGATGCCGGATCTATCGTCGGCGCATTGGAAAAGCTATAGTCAGCTGAAACGATCCCAAACAGAGACATAATGTAGCGCAGCTAGTCAGGATGTGAACAGCCAAGGTAGGGCGCGAGAACTTAATTGAGCTCGGTGCCATCAAACTCCTTCCTCTGCAAGAGGAAAAGAAAGACATTGACAAATGAAACGAACTACAAAAGAAATAAGGTGTAAAATAAAGAAAGAAGGCCAGGGCGAAGCATAACAGCAGCGGTTACCTTCAAACGGAACCCAAAACAAGACGAAAGAAGCAAGCGGCAAGGCGAATCCATGAACTTACCTCCGAGGCGCGCGCAAACAATTGATGGGAAACAATTAACCGTTCAAATGTTGTTCTTCTGCATACCCGTGCCAAGCGCTTATGCGAGTCTGGTTATTCAAAAAATTGACCTTGAAGCTGGGGGTCGCTGGTGTTGAATGGCAGGGAGAATCTCGTCACTCGTTTTACCGTGCTTGATTTCCTGCTCTTGAACCGTTGCTGTCAAACCGGGTCAGGGAGGATGGATGCACGTAAAGATAAAACCACAAAAGCCGCCAAGTCAAACAAGCCGTTATGATATACTACATGGGAATCGGGGTATAAATTTGGACATAAAGGTCCTGGTGTACAAGGTGCGTTTGTGAAGCGGGGGGAACGATATCAGAGATCAGCAAGGGTCAGAACATCAAACGGCTGAACAATTCGACCATTCGTCTGGGTAATTGCCTTGGGAAGCGAGTACGGCAAGCAATTGGGGATAGTATAGGGTTCATGCAGATGAAGGGGTCCAGGGGGTGTATAATGATAACAGATCTTGGTTTGATAACCATGCAAGGTACGAAAAGGGGTAGTCAACAGCAGAAGGTCAAGAAAGCAGTCTCAAAAGCATTGTGTGCGCAACGAGGAGTGGTAAGGCATATTCATATGTGCTGGGTAGTAGCTGGGATCGAAGATGTTGCTGGCAATGCGAGGTGATCGATTCATGAATACCCAATCACTCTGACAGTTGGTTAAGTAAGTTGTGTTAGTTCGTTCCGGGGATCGCCATCTCAGGCAAAGAAATCGAGTTGACAGTGAGGCATGAACATGAGGACACCGAAGCCCTATGGGAAAAAAAGAATTGGACGGGAAAACAATGCAAAATGCAATTGACGAACAAATCAATGACAATTAGGAGGATTAGAGAGAAAACACCTGGGCAGTAAGGAATAGAGACGGGCAATGCAAGGGCAGGGAGGTTATCTGCATGGGGGGGAAGTGGAAAATCGGCCTCGGACAGCAAAAGTGGACGGAAGCCCACCACAATAATAATAATATATATTCCACCCCGCCTAGGGAGCGGCAGCTACTGCACTGGATAGTCAATACACATTACCTCGCTACTCCACTTGGCAGTTTGTACACTGCCATCCGCACAAGACTGGCGGATCTTCCTTTTGATACCCGGGAAAAGGTAGCAACAGTCGGGCACGAATAGTAGCAGAGTGACCCCATCGTCAGGGTCTTCGTCATAGGTGATAGAATAGCAATTTTGTTGCGGGGCACACGGTAGTAGAATCAAAATAATTAAATAAGATAGAATAAAAATAAAAAATAAAGTGGCAAGTTGGACAGTCTCGGATCTCCAGACCCTAGTAATTAGTGACTGCTACTCAGTGCTCAGCCATGAGGCGCAATGGACAGCGCATCAACCCTAATAATTTAGCCAAGTCAAACCCAATCCAGTCAGTCAGTCAGGCTGTTAGACCCGTGCCGTCCCGTCAATGAACCGTGTCTTGCAATTTCCAAACCAGTCGAATGGGACGGTAGGAATAGCTTCTGTTGAGTAAAGAACCGGTGAGTCCACTCTAGACCCCGAACATCGCCACAGCCACAAGCCATGGCAGATACGGATAGAAGTGGCCTGCGATTTGGTGCCTGATCCAAATCTCCAGTCCGCGTCAGAGACGGTCTACCCGGCTAACCTGGAATGGCTGCCCCGCGCGCTTCTTCGTATGCGACGTGAGGATGGCGGCAGAATTAGCTCGGAAAGACGCAACACTGACAGCTGGCTGCCAGCGTGGCATCGGAAAATTCGATCCTGTCGAGGGGTTTTGCACGGCGTCTAAGCGAATCACGTTGCTTCAATGTTAGCCTAGCAGTTGGTGAGATCACCATGAGTTTAGTTTCTATAGGTCTACGTCTATTGAATGTCGGATCAATCGTGGAATTGGAGAAGTTGGGGAGATATATATGATGACATAACATGCCAACTATAAGAAAAAAATTGTAAACAAAAAAAGGGAGAAAAAAAGAAACGACAAGGGCCGGATTCGAACCGACGACCCCGAAGGGATAAGATTTCTAGTCTTACGGATTAACCGCTCTCCCACCTTGCCGGGTTCATATTATCACGTGTCTCTCTAATGATATAAGTCTCAACAATGATTAGTTTTAGTCTCAAACAGTGAGGTAGACATCATGTACGATTAACACTATCTCTATTCCTGGGTTTAATCATCTTACCAAAGGATCTGATGCAGTATGGGAAATGAAACACGATCACTGGGATGGTAGTCAAGTCTTATAAAAATGACCAACATGGTATAAGAGCGAATGTTCCACAAAATCTTCTGAAGAATCACTACAATATATCTGAGTACACTCTACGCGGGCACCACATATCACACTATAAAATCTACATGATCACTCAGTTTATAAAGCCCTACATGGTTACTTATTTGGACCACTGTTATAGTTGAACTGTGAAACATACATCCAGCAACACTGACATGTTGCTGAGTTTTTCCTACAGATTGTCAATTTGACTCTTCATGTTTCTTGCAACCTTGTAACTACTCGCAACTTCTTTCTATAGCTTCAAGATTCGCCAATATCATCAATGTTTGGTCGTTCTTATTGGTCTCCCACAAACCACAGCCTTCTTTTTTTATCTAGATATTATGCTGGGATATCAGTCATATCAAAACCGATCAAGATGCTATTCGATATTTTGGTGCAGTGGTTGAGATATTACATATATCGTGCCTGTCCAACATCTCTGTTGACCGCATATCTGTCTACCATGTCTTAACAACCGGTATTGCCGGCCACAGACCCCGCGGCACAGTCTCTACGGAGCAATCTCAAACGCAATATATCTTCTAAGCTCTCAACTGCTATACCCGAACCTAAGGGTGTCCCAGCGTAACTAATCGAGAGAGTGCAATACGAACAATATACCAGCAGCCAAAGATTTACGAAAAACACTTGAACGTCATCAAATAACGCTTCATCAAGATAAATCCCGCAATCAGTATATCCTCTTCACAGTTATCCCAGAGAAAATCCCCCAGATCAAGTGATGGCCATTCACGAACAAGCAAATGCAAACGATTATCCTACCATGAAGGAACAGAAACCTTATGTGGGAAAGGCACACGAAATTGCAGCAAGATCATTCAACTTGCTATTATCCCTTGATATACATCCCATGGTCTTATAAGATAGCATGGAAGCTCTCAGCTCAACAAAAATGCAACCAGAAACTGGAAAAAGGAGTCCGACTGTTTTTGGGCACATGCTTTGAAGGCTATAGAGCTGAGTTTTGTGGCAGAAGCAGGGTTATCACAGTCGTCTCGAAAGCTAGGTAGGCTATTGATGCTCGAGGGTGGGTTGAGATTTGTGTCTTGTTAGTGCAAATCGCCATCACTACGAATATCAACCGGGTATATCTAGAGACTATCATACAACGATGGGAGTTATCCTCTAGGGGGATCGCATTGTCTCCTAGCTTCCGAATTTGGACGCACTGCGTCCTTGAAACTATCTCGAATGAAAAATACAACTTCCGTCACCGGAGAATCCTACAGGAATGGTCCGAATTTAACTACGACGCAGCTGAATCTACCCTTTGACAAGGTAGTTGGGCGTCCACCAATTCCGCCTCCGCAAAGGGATCTTGTCCATTCACGAGCAAAAGTTCAAAGATTCTGCTGAGAGGATATGGAGGGAGCAATTTTTCCTATGACTTAATTGGGCTACGTTGTTGGTGGTTTATGTGATGCGAGTTTATGTTGCTGCTGTTCTGTCGTACTCGTCGCTATAAACGGAGGAGTTTACTCGGCTGCAAAAGATATTATGACACGTTGACAAGCTTTGCGAGTAACATTATATTCACTGTGACTATATCCCTGTGAGGGAGTCTCATCTAAAGATTGAGGATTTAGTTACAATTGAACCCAGATAGATTTCTAACCATTTGGAATCTGGATAAAATCAAAAATACATATAAGACTATCAGGTTCCTCTCGAAAGTCTCAATTCCACCGAGTGGAGCTGCGTATATGATCACTCCTCACAGACTTCAGACAGATAACGACCTGCCTGCTGAGAACCCCCTAATACACCCTCATAAATCATTCGATATCATCAAGTTCGTCATAGGACATATATTTCACAAACGCGCGTTTCAAAAAGGCCCTCCACACTCGATTCTTCTTCTTCATTGCGGGGGAATCGTCATCATCATCGTCATCAGACCCCTCGCTACCGGCTGCGAAATTGTCCGCAGCCCGGGTAGCCAGCTTGAAGAAGCTGCGCACTGTGAGATCGTCCATCTTATAAATACGGTCTTTTGTGTCATATTCGGCTTCGAAGGAGAAGAGGTTCTTGCGGATTTCCTCGTCGAATTCTTCCAAGACCTGATTGGTGGTGTTGGCTGAGCTTTCGAGTTCGGCCATTTCATCGTAGATTCGAGTCAGGTTCGCGAAGTATTGAGTATAGCTTAGCCATGTTAATGGCTGATTGGAGTAGGCTGGCCCTGGGGGTGCAGATGGCGATGGGGGTTCAGGGACTTTGAAATTTGGCTCCTTCTTTTTCTTTCCATTCTTCTCCGGTGTCTCTTCGTCGGCAGAGTCATCGTCGGTATAACCATCATCGAAAGAGCCACCGGTCTCATGAGAGCGTAATTCATGAGACAAATCGCTGGAATTTTCGGCCCATGTGGCCACCCCTTCCAGTCCGGTGGTGTTATATTCGACAACTCTCAACGTCGGAAAATAGTTCGGTACCAGACTGGGAGACACCAATGACACGCTATATCTTTCGGCCCAGGGGCCTCCAATTTTCTTGAAAAACTTCTTCCTCTTCTTCTTTTTCTTGGATACCTGCGATAGAACCTCCCTCCCAGGAGGCGATTCGCCCATCCGTTCTTCCATGATCGATGAATCGTCCGGCGGTGAAGGCATGTCGGACCAGTCCTTTCGGAGACTAGAAAGATAGTCCGAACGGGACTGAACATCGATCCTATCTGAAAGCCCCTCTGAAGGGACGTCGGACGCGGAAGCCCCGAAATCATCAACGATGTCAATCTTGCGACTGTCTTGGAGCATGAAGTGGTCGATATTCATGTGGCCGTATGCGCTGCCAACGATCACATCACGATACTGATGGACCCACAGGGTGTACTTCTGCCAGCAAGTCTCGTCCCAATTCTGTTTGGAACTTGTCCTCGCGGGGGGCACATGCCCGATGAGGATCGCTTTCATGCCCCGGGAGCGAAGTATCTTGAGTTGCACCCGCAGCCACTCCATGTGTTCGTAGCCTGGTTCCGACTTGTCGTCGCACCCGTCGACCGCAGAGTTGGAGTCGAAGAAGTACATCGTGTTCAGGCTGATGACCGCCAATTGATTGGGGATGACCTCCGAGGTGAACCAGCCACCCTCCACGAAGCTATGGCGCTGGTGTTCGGGAATAAATCTGGTCCAGACGTCCAGATAATGCTTTGTCCATTTATTGGGCCCGTCCGCAAGAATGTTGTGTGGCATGATGTCGTTGTTTCCGAGCGTGGGGATGACGGGGATCGAAAGCGTGTGCGGAGCATCGGGGTGTTTGAAAGTGTCGACAAACTTGTCTGCGACGAATTTGTTTAGGGAGATCACTTCGTCCGGTGTTCGAGGGTTTTTTAAATCGTTGTCGTGGCGAGCTGAATCACCCGTCCATATCACGAAGTCGATCTTGCCCTTCAGGTTGTTTTCTATCCAGCGAAACGTTTCGTTGATGAGGGCCAAGGGCGCGTCGCATTCCGTGCCTTCTGCGCCGAAATACCCCGCGCGCCCTTCGCCTCGGTGGCAGGAAACTTGCTCCGAGGTGGATGCTCCATCTTTGTATAGTCTATCCGGATGGAGATCTGAATTTATTAGTGAATGAGTCTTTTTTAATTCCATCTGACGATTAAAGAGCGTAGTGTTGTACATACCTGTTATGTGCAGAAAACGTCCCGACAGTCCGCGCTGGGACCCTGCAGAGTTTGCGGTATCTGCACCTGCGCTCGAGGATAAAGCCTCATGTCCCAAGGGGCGTTGGTCTGACAGAGGACTGGCAAATACACCGCCAAGGAACAGGATGCCCGCGAGCAACGGATTCGGAATCATTGGGGTTTCTTGTCAAGGAGAGCTCGACAGCGGGGAACGAGCAATTATCCTTGATCGATAATTTCAATCATAAAGCAGACATCGGTACATGCGATTTAGAGTGGAAGAAGAAGCGACCGCTGATAACGAGAATAGGGACACCGTTAGTTATTTTGTTGATCTCTTTCCATTTTTTCTTTCTTGACGAACAGTGCAATGTCGAAGTTACTCACCGTCAGTTTTAAAAATGGAGCAGTAGCTTCGGCCAAGAGCACAAGACAACAACGTCACCACCAGTAGTAGTGACCTCCCAACCGTGTGGAACGCGCTGACAATTCTCCAATCAGGTTAAGGCCTCCCGACGGTTGATGGCAGATGACTCCACACCATGGTACTGTGAAATAATAATGTCTTTCTCTTCACGGTCAAAGGCAATGTATTTATTGCGACTGCGACTCGAAATGTGGGGCGGATTATTCTGGTCTCAATGGTGTAGGAGGTAGGTTGGTGGCTACTGCAGTGTCACCAAATAGGCTTCAAACCATCCCCCCTACACAACATCATGCAAGGGAGACAACTGTATTTCGGCCTGTCCGATTGTCCAGGCGCTCCACGTGCTCGTTGGCGTGGTTCCCACCCCACGATATTCCCAAACCCATCCTCAACGACCATCCAATCATTCACTTTCTCCGCCAGCCAAGATGCCTTCTCTGCACATCGTCCGAGGACCTTGTGGATGATGGAATGCTATGAACTACCAGGAGGCAATGGATGATCTAGTCAGTTGAGCACGCTTTGATCTCTCAACTTCGTTCAGGGTAGTACCGATCTCAGGTCTTATGATGCATCTTCTACGGAAGTGTTTAGCCTCAGCGTTCCATCACCAGTACAGTCCAGCACGGGTTGAAACCTCTTCCCGGCCGCTGGAGACGAGCTTATCAAAAAATCTGGTCTATACCTTGACAAGATGGCAGTCTTCCTACATGACAGATTTGACTGCATTAAATACATGACCGAGAAGTTTTATTGTCCATATAGCTAAAAAAAAAAGGTCATCGCCAAAGTTCATAAGCCCGGCTGAAGCCCTGTCCTCCCACACTCCCTAAGACGACTGCTCCCCGGGTAGGAGGGCCAGTCTCCCCACAAGCTTGTTCGCCACTGTTCGCATCTGCACCGCGCTGAATCTTCTGTACGAACCCTTCCGGGTGATCCCAGCATGACGAAGTCCCAGCACTGTGGACACACCGGATAAACGGCTGCCCGCTCAGCGCAAGCACATAGTCCCGTGTGATTCGCCTGGGTTCATTCGTGAGGGTGCTGCCTTGCTTCCGGCATAGCGTCTGGATAGTCTCAACTGGCGATGCCAGTAGGTTCCGGCCGACGGGTAGGTAGTTGCATGGAGAATCCATTTTCTGGCCCTCGTCCCCACGATTGCATCTCCCAGCCTCGCGCAAAAAAGACAGGGTAGCTCGTTCAACAGGGGCGCCCATCCCAGACCGGGTCGCTCCACCATGATGGTCTTCAGGTCACTTCGTGGAGATCCTACCACCAGGTCCATGAATTCATAGCCGTAGATCCGGGACCCCCTGGGCGGCTGCAGGGACGTCATAGAAAAGTTGATCGAAAATCCCATGATGAGCTCGCGCACGGTCAGCGTGTCTTCCCCGACTCCCTCCACCACAACGGCCCCGTTGGCCCGCAGGCTTTCTAACGAGCTCGCGGATCCATTGGAAGGTATCGCGACGGGAACCGGTCGCCGGTCACCTGGCGGCGACATCATGGAGTGATAGACCAATAACATGTGATGGTAGATGGAGAGAAGGGGCACGAGCCACGCTCGCCGGGCGCTGACGTCGTAGAGAATGGCCTGTTCCAGCATACTACTGGCCAGACATCGTGTGTAGTTTTCTCCCGGCGTGAACCGGACGGTGTTGACAGCGCGCTCCCACGCAAACCCAACCTGGGCCCCGATCTGGATGGGTGCCGCCGACTGAGCCAGCAGCTGCAGATTAGCCCCCTTCCAGCGCCACGTCGTGGGCTTGACCTTGGCATCCGACCAGCTCACATTGGCCTCGAGGCTGTCCGTCCCTAATTGGACCTGTGCCGATGTGCACCAGCCTAGCAGAGCCTCTGCGGTATGAAGTTCTTCCAGCCTTATTCTCTGTAGCCAGGGCCATTGAGTCGCCTGCAGTTCGGATTTTCGGAGCTGCTGCTCTCCAGGAGCAACCTCAAGGTGCCATATCACCTGGCCGCAATCGTTGATATCAACCGGAACTAAGGCGGTCGAATAACCCATGAGAACCAATCCTGATTCTATTTCTACAGGATATTCCACTGCCGCAAGCTGGAGCAAGGCCCCGAAGCTCAATTTCAATAGCCAACTCGAGGGGAAGACCTTAGTAGGCATTACGACGACGACTGCGTTTTTAAATAGCCGAGACCAACATGCAGAGGACGACAGCATATGAGTTGCATCCATTGTGAACCTCGAACCGTTGAATGAGCCCGTGGAAACCATGACTGTGACCCCGTTTCTCGGCGTACGGAATGTCAGACACAGCCACACCGCGATGTCCTTGATCTGAGGGTCCTCCCTGGAAGTCTTGATAGTCAGTCGGTCGGGCGTTGCCTTGATTACCGTATCTTGGTCAACTAGCCATAACGCGTCAGCATCAGAACACAAAAACCAACTTGATAGGGAAGTACTTGCCAGACACATAACCCGGAGAGCTCAGAGCATTGATGAAGGTCTCCACTAGCTCGACCCCCCTGTCTGGGTGAGAGCCCTCAAGGTACTGCCGGCAGGTCATCAACTCGACCGAATTACCCTTTGCCACTAGAGTGATTGCATCGAGAACGGACTCTCTCCTGGCATCAGCATTTGCACTGGAAGGAGTTTCCCGGAGCAGTGATGGCAATTCCCAGTCAAACGTGATCACTTCTTGAAGCCGGCCGATCTCAGAAGCAGCTGGGCCCCACGCGCCCTCCTCGATAGAGACCCTAGAGCTACCACCCCGGCCTACTCCTATATCATCATCATCAGTCCATACAAATCTTTGAGATCCTATATTATTACGGACTGGATACCTAGCATAGGAAGGTACCGGTGATCCAGAAGTCCAGCATTTTCTTGCACGGCTGAAAGCTCGGCCCAAGGGGGTACCGGTTCATCACTCGATAGAGTCGTGGACGAGATGCTGCTGTTAGCCAGCCGCACAGCTCTCATGTAACCCCCTCCGTAGCTTCCTCCGTAGCTTCCTCCATAGCTTCCTCCGTAGCTTCCTCCGTAGCTTCCTCCGTAGCTTCCTCCGTAGCTTCCTCCGTAGTTTCCTCCGTAGTTTCCTCCGTAGTTTCCTCCGTAACCCCCAATCTCAGCTTGGCTATAACCTCCACGGCCGTGAAATACTTCGCCTCCGGGCCTTTCCTGGCGGCTCGAAGCGTGGTCGACTCGGATCACCCGGCCATCAAACCTGATGGAGAGAGAGATTTTGTCAGCAACAATAGAAATTCTATGAATCAAATGAAGACCAGATCTCATACTCCTCGTTGTTCATGGTCAGCCGTGCCACCGCGGCGTCTCTCTCGTGCGTAAAAAGGACGAATCCGCATCCCCGACTACGTCCCGTGTCGCGATCTTTCACCACAACCTACTTGAAGCAGCACATATCAGATTCTCTTGATGCATCAATCTAGCCGGTAGCGATGACAACTGACAGCGCTCTGCACCTCCCCATATATTTCAAACCTACGCCGTAGAGTTGCGTCATCTGTGTGCGAGGCGAGGCCACTGCTGCCGTTAGCAATGGGCGCGGAAGCAAAAAAGCGAACGATTTGCACTCACCTGATAAATAGCTTTGACATGGCGATTTGAAGGTCTTGATTGTTGTCGTCGCTGGGAAAGAATATTCGTGAATTGGAGAAACTGGGAGACGGAACTGGCAGCGTCACAGCCTTGGGCTCAGCCGTGCGCGCACCCCCCCATGCTTGATTGGCTTCCTTCCCTGGAGGACTAGCACAAATAATGCTGCCTCATTAATCCAACTAATAGTTCAATTATCAGATCATAAACATTTGTAAAAATTTCGAGCCCCTGATCATTGTTGCGACTCAAATAACGCGGCCATTTACCATGCACCCTACCTCTGGCTAGTGCAGCGGGAATTCAAATGCATTAATAAGTGTTTGATGGTGAAGCTGGCCTGCACACCTATTCAACTAGCGGACATGTTAGATTGAGAGTTCCTTGGTGAATAATCATACAAATGTACATGTATGTAATCATATATTGAACCTCTACCAGACCAAAATCCTCGAAAACTTCATCCATGTGGTATTGATAGTTCACAATACCTAGGTATATTTGTTGTTTGACATGCCATTTGACCGCCTTGATTCGGTTGAAGAATGTCTCTCTCTTCATGTCCATAACCAAGCAGAAGATCCCAAGGATATAGCCCTTAGTTGCTCGGCAACAATCTTACCCCAACCTCGTGAGGCCTGGGTCCGATCTGCTCGGAAGTTTATATATGTGCACTTCCAATACATGGATGGCACGTACACTACTTGATGGACGTACACCAGAGCCTATAATCGCTCAGCATGGTTTATAAGAAACACCTATGGGCACTATTGTGCACATCTCAGCTTCAATGACAACACTGACTCTGTTCGCAACAATATTTAGATATTCCTCCAAAGTCCAAGATAAAGATAGAAAGTAGAGAAGGAGGGATTCACGGGCTGATCTACATAAAAGTGAATTGATGCCCATCTGAATGTACTTCTTTTCTTATCTTGGCCGAATAAGGCGAGCCACCCCCTCATCATCGAGTGCGGGGTTAGAAACCATGACTTCATCTTCTGATAACTGGAACTCTCCATCTGCAAACCATCAATATTCAGTTACTGTTGTCGCATAGTAGCATCATACTTTCTCCTCTATATATCAAGTCAATCTGAAAAGCATCATGTCAGAGTTCCCTTCGCTGCAACCCGCCTTTACGGTCAAGGTCGGTAGAAGTACCCTCGCAGCCATGATCAGACACGCGGAATTACGAAATCACATTCCACATACTGACATTCGATCTATAGGTCAATATTGATGCGCCACTGCCTGTTGGTGAGTCTCATTTGATGTGCATCAATTATGTAAAGCCCATGGAGCTGATTGATTGGAAACAAAGGGAGTGCGTCTCGTACTGGCAGCCTCCAGGTCGTGGTAAGCGCACCTCACATCTATCTACTCCATGATGTAAACGCGCATGATCTCACCATATATCAAAATGCAAGCCCATGACCGGCGGCACCGTCAAGAGCGATCCGAGTTATAATCTTCCCATCGATTCCGAATTTGTCGGGGTGGGCAATGACTACATCCACGGGGATCCGGACGGTAAACACCTGCGCTTGAACGCCCATGGCGTTCTCAAGTAAGTGTGCCATCACAATACATCCCATTGTCATCTGTTA
Source organism: Aspergillus candidus (assembly GCF_002847045.1). Classification (NCBI taxonomy): domain Eukaryota; kingdom Fungi; phylum Ascomycota; class Eurotiomycetes; order Eurotiales; family Aspergillaceae; genus Aspergillus; species Aspergillus candidus. The sequence continues at coordinate 7,848 of NW_020194051.1, read as the reverse complement.
TACTGACGTGGTGTCTTATCTTCTAGGACAAAGGATGATGCGGCATGTCTCTCTTTTCTAGGTGTCTTAGTATGGTCGCAGTCGCTGACCGTCCATTGCACAGCTGCTCTACTTGAACTATACCGGTGTCATCACACTCGGCCCCGCGGAGCTCGCGGTTTTTGGCGGTACCGCTGGGGATGGATCTACGCCTTTTGGGAACTCCTGTCAGTTTTCCTTTGGTTCTCCTAGTGTGAGGCTGTGGTTGCTAATACTCTAGTTTCCTTTCAGTCACGCACTTTACGTTCGAAGTAAGCCTACTTATTCTACCAGTCACCCGTCGACAGATCATAACTAACTGTCTTGATACAGACCGGAGACGAACGCTACAAAGAGCTGGAGAACCGCGTGTTCGTCGGCCAGGGACGATTCAACGTCGAAAAGGGAAAGCCTATTGTTGTTGAGTATAGGGTTGGACAGGTTGTACATGGCTAGCAGTTTGCTATATTCACTCTCCAGCCTCATATGGTGTCCATGTCAATATCACACATCCCAATGGTGTTAAGACATACCATTACCATCCACATAGGAAACACAGATATAATCCACAGCTAGGTCCTACCCACCCGCACCCAGCAAACTACATACATACATACGTACTACCCCCCGGCAAGCAACGGCCTCCTCTCACCATCATCACGACCCTCCCCCCAATACCGACTCCTCCCCTCCAAATCACCTTCCTCACCCACACTCCTATCCCCAATCCCATCCGAAGCCCCATAAAACGAGCCCCCCAGCTTCCCCCATTCCCAACAACCACTCGACCTCTTCTTCCACAGCCGCACGGCAAGAACCCCCGCCCCAATGGCAGAAACCGTCCCCAGGACAGACACAACAACGCTCAGGAACGTCACCGTGCTCACGTGGCATCCAAAGGGCGGCGCGCGCAGCTCCCACCGCTCTTTTTGACCGAGCGGGCAGATACCTGTGTTGAGGACGGGGGCGAGGATGGGGAAGTGGGAGGGGTTGGGGACGCAGGTTGATGTCTGTTTTTGGTGTTGTTAGCTCATGTTAATTGAGTAGTGTAGTACATGTGCAAGTGTGTATTTGGGGCTGGGGATGGAGCGGGATGGTTCGAGTAAAAATCAAATAATTAGATGGACGGATAAAAGAGAAAAGAGACTTACAACCGCGCACCAACTGCAAGGTACATCCCCCTCCAGACACCATCCACACGACTGACGTCGCCAGCAGATCCGGAAGAGCGGATCGTCGATATCCGACGCGAAAGATGTATTTCGGTCCATGGTAGTCTGAGAACCTCTCGCTACAACGCCGACCTAGGTTTAAATAGCGTTGCGGGTGCTCCCGGGGGGTCGATATTTCGGCTTGATTAATCTTTGAATAATTTAATGTACTATTTCGAAGTTGCTGAAGCTCGACAGATGCGAAGAGTGTCGTGATGATACTTGCTGGTGGCTGTGCGGGGTCCGGCGGTTCGTGCTCTGGGTTTTAAATTGTATACTACCTACCTGGGCTATTCATTTTGTTGTGGGTTCCGTGTACCACCTAGAGGATTCTCCCTTCCAGTTGTATATTGTTGTATGGGCTTTTCGGATTATAGTTCTATGATATACCAATCTGCACTCCAGGTTCATAATATGAGATGGCTCGATTAATCCATTCGTGACTGTGTACATGACATATAATTAAAGCCTCTCCATTTACACCCTAGAGCCCCAATGATTCCTCAATGCTAGAACGAAATCCCATTGCAAGCCAAACAGGAGAAAGCCCGCTTTATAAGACCGGCGAGTGAACATACATCAGACAACGCGCTTGACCTGCATCATAATAGCGTTAGCGAGCAGTCCGAATCGACTACAGAGTTCACTGGAAGGATTTACCTCGAAAAATCGCTTCAGCCACCACACCTGGAAGACTCCTTCGCCAATGACCACAGCCAGCTGGAACATACTCCACCACTTCACCCGGGCGTTGGTGCTCTCCGCAGTGTTCCGGTGGACTCGTTCCCTCATCACGATATAAGACTGCTCGTCCTTGACCTGGGCCAAGGCTTCGGAAAGCCGGCGGACTAGGGATGACACTGTTAGCTTGATCCAGATCCTCGGAGCAGAACCCCCATCCGTATAAAGATAGTCCTCACCTTCTGTCTCCAGCGGATCCTGTGCGAGTTCCGATTCGGGGACGTAGACGATGCCGTGGACGTTGAAGGAAACCTCCTTTGAGTTGGAGGCCCAGCCCTCGTTGCTGAAGCAGTAGGTGAATTGGCCGTCGGAGTGGGCGTTGAACGAGTAGTCTTCGGAGGAGATAGCTTGCTTGAAGTACTGGCGATTGCCGCGGGGGTCCTCGACCTATAGACAAAAACAGGACGTCAGTATTCCGTTTGAACCGACAAAATGTAGCCCCTTCTCTTCTATGCACCGAAGCTCTTTCCCTGCGTGAGTATCCAAAATAACGACACCTCGCCCCCCTCACCCGGAACCAGCACCAAAACAACACAAGGAGCCCTTACCCAGAAGTCCACGTCGAGGTTCCCACTCCCTCCAAACTCCCGATCACCGACCTGGAAGGTCACCGTCATCCGATCATCCTTGTGCAGCGACTCGTGGAAGCATTCTCTGGAGTGAGCTTTGAGCTGGATAGTGTGTGCGGTCGCGGCCGTGATCCACCCGAGCGCGGTGATCAGGATCGTTGTTGCGGAGAATCGCATGGCGGTGGTGTATTTGTCGTTCCGACAATCTTACTCTCGATCAAAAACGGTACCGGATCCCTTTTAGTTGAGGGGACGATTAGTGGTGGAGGTTGAGGCCTGATGGTTGATCGTCGACCCGACGCGCAAGGTGGTCTCTCTTCCATCTACGGAGGAATTTCGAGACGCACGGACCAGCTAAACAAGGTGTCTGTCCCTCAGGAACATTGGACAAACCATCAAGCTGTCTAGGTAACTTCATGGAATTTTCAGTCCTTTTTAGTTGGAAGAATAATTATGTTGGATTGATAGCTCTTTTTGTTTTAATTTCAAGCAATTTTTGAGATTATTCCTTACCACAATAGCTGATTATGAGTATACATCCCTTAAAACCTTGAGCAAGCTTCGGTAATGTATCAATGGTTTTTCACTTTCCAATTGCTTCGTCTTTTATTTGTCTTATCAGTACCTTTTAGTTGGTGCGATCTTTAGCTTGATTGGACATAATATTCGTTTACTGTTGTCCACGCCATCTGGTTGATCATTGGAACCAGGTGTATACATACGTGTTGGCAGCAAGTGTAGACGTTGGTGACATATCAACACCGCCCATTTCTCAGTGAAACCAAGTCATCCAATGTTATTATAAGAAGGGTACAGGAAAAAAGCAAAAAGGAAAACAAAAAAGGAAAAAAAGAAACCAAGGCCCTACAGCCGTTTGGTATCAGATGTCGTATTTACCATACCCATCTAAGTAGTATAGGTCCATACTTACCTACTTGGTTGTTGAGGAAGTACCGTCCTCAGTACGCCTGCCCTAGGTAGCACTTGATACTTTGGGAAGGGGTGTATAGATTAGGCAATAGGTTCAGGATCCATAGCTACTTCCTATTTTATCTCGCCCGGAAAGATTTACAAATCGTCAGCCCCACCAATAATACGAATTGAGATATCAGTCAATGGCACCTCCTGTGATGTTGCGGCTTCTTTCCAAACAACATGCCGGTTTTCATGATTGACGGGAAAAGCTATCGAGTTCCATTACTGTCATCCTGGAGGAAGCCCAGGATTATTTTCGGAGAACCACCAACGGCGGTCGAAACTAAACCTTCCCGATGGACTCCAGCAGAAGAGGCACTTTTGAAGGAACTCAAGGCGTGTCATACACCATGGCAATCTATATCCATCGCCATGGGACACAAACCAGTCGCCGAACTCAAAAGACGCTGGGACGATCTGGGCCGCTACGAGAACAACCAAAACCGATCTCTGAACGGGAGATCCCACAGAAGGAAATTCTACGAGAATCCTCCGAGCACGGGAATGTCGGGAGATGAGGAGGCTCCGCGTAATGTGTCCTTCTCGGATCCGTTGATCACCGGGGGCGATGTGGGTACAACCGTCGAAAGGCCTTGGGTTCTTGTTCCATTTTGTGAGAAGTCAAATGATTGACGGCTTGTTGCAGATGGATTATGTCGGTAGCCGCTCGTTTTTAGAGACTAAAAGAGCCCTCTATATCGATCGCGAGATCTCGTGGCAAGAGGCGGTTCTGCTGCATCAGATCGCGGCCGGATGGGAGAGAGAACGGTGGGTGGCAATCAGTAGCCGGTTCAATGATAGGACCAGACGAACCATTACCCCGGAACAGGCGAAAGCAATTCTTGATCACTAAGCATATATTTCGAGAATGCGTTGACGCATCGAAGAACTTTGGAAGTAACAAGGGCATGGGAAGAGAAGAGCCGACACGTGTGTCATGATCTCGGGTTCGTCCGGATGGAATGCTGGAGAGGGCTCAATTCGATTCTACTCGGAAAATGCTCGATATGAAGGATCCATCGGCGAGAAGGATGATGTTGTTTGTGCTTGTTGCGCTGTTTCTTTGATCGTTCGCCTCTGGATGAATCCAGAGATTAGATGTCCAAGGTTCTTGAGGAATGTACTCGCGTCCATCGGCCGAGTGACATCATGGTCCTTGTACGCAGAACCAGTACCTTACCTAAGGCCATGAACCTTATAATCAAACAGCCAAGAATAGAAAGTTCATTTCCCACGTTTTGGCTTTCCGAAGGTTTGTGATATCAGTGATAAGGGTGCATAAATCCGCAGGGGCCACTAGGGAGATCAATAGCTGTACGGATATTATAGTTTATAAATAACTGTGGATGTCTAAACATTCAGGCAACAGGAAGTACGGCACATCAGGAGTTGAGACACAAATTTCGAGAATAAATAGAGAAGTCACTAAACCGTTCTAGCGTTGCAGAAGGAAGGGGGTTGGGAGTCTGGACCTTTGGCTGGCCAACTTGGGCCCTGTAGTGACAACACCAGTGTTGCCCATACTCTGAATGGGAGCAATAAATTTAGTAGTCAGGTACCATAGTGGATGGTCTCACTCCGAGACTCCCCCAGAAATAACAGAATTAGAACAAAACTTATAGGGATCGCCAACGCATTTTGGCATCATCCAGTTAGCCCGTCAACCAGGGGTCGCCGGGTGGAGCCATCGAGGGTCTGGAATTATTGAATACCTTTGTGGATTGGATGAAACGGACGGTTGTGCCCCTCCGACGTGCCTGTTCTCATCATTGGCCCTCATGTCTCGTGCGCCCCGATCGGATCCATGCAAATTGGGCCTTGTCTCTTTTGGCTCGTCGTGCTCAGGAGGCGAACTTTGGGTTCTATCGCCGCTGCTGTCGTGTTGTGTTCCAACTTCTTTCCTTCCATTTCTCCACACTCTTTTTACCTGGCCCTGACGTACGGTTCCCGATTTTCTTTATTTAACCTCAAGTCGCTCTTTGCCAGTCACGCCGACTCCCTTACCTCTCTTATTCTGTCCTTTTGAAACATCCCTTTCTTTCAATACCCTCGCTCAAATCCGATTGACGAGGAACCTTGTCTTTTCGCTCTCGCTATTCCCCCATCTCTGCTTCTGCAGTTTTGATTCTTTCTCTCCAAGAGATCCCTCCATAATGCGTCTCACCGGATTGCTTCCTTTCCTGATGGCGGCCGCCCCCGCGGTTGCTAAGCGCGGTACCCTTGGTTTCGCTCTGGGCAACCAGAACGGCCCCGAGAGCACCGACTGCAAGTCTACCGAGGACTACAAGAAGGACTTTGATGCGCTGAAGCCTTACTCCACGCTTGTGCGCACCTACTCCGCCAGCAACTGCGATACCGCGGAGAACATCATCCCGGCTGCCAAGGCCAAGGGTTTCAAGGTCGTGCTGGGTGTTTGGTAGGAACTCATTACCTGGGATCACGCGCATTTGTGCCATTGCTGACATTTGATTTTACTTAGGCCCGATACTAAGGAGTCCTTCGAGGAGGATTTCGAAGCCCTTAAGTCTAGCGTTAAGGGCAACGAGGATGTCGTCCAGGCCATCACCGTCGGCTCGGAGGCCCTCTACCGTGATACCATGAAGGCGGATGCTCTCCTGAAGCGCATCCAGCAGGTGCAGGATGAGTTCCCCAAGGTGACTGTCGGTATGGTCGACAGCTGGAACAAGTTTGCCGATGGCACTGCCGACGCCATCCTCCAGAGCGGCATCAAGTACATGTGAGAATAACCTGCAATCTCGTGTGTCTGCACACGGTTCAACTAATTATTACGTTAGTCTTGCCAACGGCTTCGCTTACTGGCAGGGCCAGGCCATTGACAATGCCACCAACACCTACTTCGACGATATGTCGCAGGCCAAGGCTCACATTGAGGAGGCTGCTGGCCCCAACGGCAAGAACATCCGCTTCGGCAACGGCGAGACTGGCTGGCCTACTAGTGAGTAACCCTGGTTTCCATTTCATTTGACGACGCATGCGCTGACGGGTTTGTAGACGGCGGCTCTGATTACGATGATGCCAAGGCTGGCACCAAGAACGCCGAGATCTACTGGAAGAAGGCTGTCTGCGGCATGCTTGCCTGGGGCGCTGATGTTTTCTTCTTCGAGGCCTTTGACGAGGCCTGGAAGCCCAAGACCAAGGGTGACAACGGTGAGATGCAGGACGAATCCCACTGGGGTGCGTTCACCGTCGACCGCAAGGCCAAGTTCGACCTGTCTTGCCCTGACAACTAAGCAGAGGACATGAAGATTTGTGATCTTGTGTTTTTGGGTTCCGTTGGATGGTCTACTTGGACTGGGCCTCGGGTCTTTTTTCTATGATTCTTCTGTATCATATACCACATATATCAGAATTGACAAGCGATAAAGCGACTTTTTGAGACCATCGCATCACGTGGACTACTTCGGTAGAGTAGGCAAGATTGATCCACTGCTGATCCAGACGCGATCCGGCCTAATATGGAAAGGATAAATCGTTACTATTCACTGACTGTAGCCACTATAAGATTGATCAGTTGATACCATTAGTCAAATTGGGTCGTATTATCCATCGTGTAATCTATTCTGAATGGTGGTATGGCTGTATGTATGGATGTATGGTAAACATGTGGAAATAGCCGACTGCAGAACCGTGGTTCATAGCGTAGTTTTTACCCCTGAGTGGCCGACACGAACCAGAGTCTGTTGTTTGTTTATGGGGTTGGATCCTGGTCATTCAGGGGTTTATCTATATCTATTCCTCCTTCTCCTTCCTTTGCTATCGTATCTCCGAGAGAATCCTATAATAAGACAGATAGAATAATCAGCCAACAATCACTGTATGATTGTAAGCCAGACGAGGCTCGCAGGTAAATGTACACAGGTTGGTACGTGTACCGACAGCGTATATGCCGAGTCAAAACTGGAGCCCACCCACCACTAGACAAGAGACCACTAGACAAGAGACAGAGGCAGATGGCGGTCAACAGGTGGAACAGCCGGCCGATCCTCTGAATTTCGAGTTGGCGTCAGGAAACCATTCCCACTGCAGTATATTTGACCGTCTTCCCAGGCCTGGAGAAGGGACTATTTCCGAGGTCCATTGGCCAAAGTAGGTAAACCTTTGATTTGATTCTTACCTTAGTGGTATATTGGCTGTAAATTACCTGCCCTTTTTCCCTTTCCCAACGGCCGTCCGCAAGTTCCCTCCCCTCCACCTATGATAGTCTGCATAAACGGAGTCCTTCTTGGCCGATCGTGACATAGACCAGAGACCATTTCAACTGATTTGATTATCATTCAGAACAAAATAATACAAGACTCGGGTAACTGACTAAC